>NW_026926210.1:100000-270418 GCF_032062105.1 Saccostrea cuccullata | reverse complement strand
TAGAATCCATGTCTATCAGGTGATGGCTCTGAGGGTAAAATGAACCCAAAGTCGGAGAAAACCGTATTTATATACAGTGGATGACGTCATAATACACAGGTAAGCATATTTTTAATTTTTTTTTTTTGCACACGCCCCTAAACAAACTTGGCTCGCTGCCAAGTATTTACCTGTGTAGTCAGCATATTTTTTGCACACGGCTCTACACATACTTGGCTCGCTGCCAAGTATTTACCTGTGTAGTCAGCATATTTTTTTTTTTTTTTGCACACGACCCCTTTACAGGTGATGCAAACAGGTATATATAAGAAAACGCAGGTAAAGCGTATTTTTGCACACGGCCCTAAAATAAATCCATGCTATATAAAACAAAACTGGGAGTACCCTGCGCTCATTATATCCATCATGTTTTCCCTGTGGAGATTTGTGTATTGGATTGATGTAGAAAATACAAGTTGTCATTACTGTGATCAGAATACGATGAATTATAAAACATTGACAGTGTATAACCCCTGTCCGGAATGGAATTGGAAAAAGTACAGGATTTGCCAGCATTGTGAAATGCCATTTCCACACTGGTTTCACGATGATGAGCCTTCCATGGAGACTTGTGCCTGTAGCTGGTGCATTAAATATTTCATCTGGAAGAAGGGAATTGAGAACATACCGCCTCCCCGATGGATGAAAATGACCAGGAACAGACCCTTGAAAGAATGTATGATGTGCTACGAGGAAAAGACTCAAGGGAAATGGAAATGCGGACAATGCAGGCAATATCCGTGTTGTGAAAAGTGTGTGAAGAAACTTTTCGAGACTTCCTACCAGAAATGTCCCTTATGCCGATACAGTGGAAATTAAAATCATTTTTTGTATTTTTCATTGTGAATAAAATCTGTGTTCTAATCTGTCTTGTTTGATTTTGTTTTCAGTAAAACCAGTTCAAACCGGTTATAGGACTGTCTAGACTGTGAAGCGTGACGTCATAATCACATTCTTGAAATGTTTTTGCACACGGCGCATTTACCTGTATAGTCAGCATAAACAAAACGTAGTACCTACGTACCAATGTAAACAGTGTAAACAACTCCAGTATTTAAGGGGAATAGGTTAGGGTTAGTTAGGGGGTTAGGGTTAGTTAGGGTTAGGGTTAGGGTTAGGGGGCTAGGGGATAGGGTTAGTTAGGGTTAGGGGTTAGGGTTAGTTAGGGTTAGGGTTAGGGGGTTAGGGTTAGTTAGGGCTAGTTAGGGATAGGGGGGTTAGGGTTAGCACTCCACTCAGTTGACCCGGTCATCCAGCCTGCTTCCGGCTAGGACATTTCTGGCTAGACCACTTCCGCTAGGGCCCACTTCCGCTAGACCACTTCCGCCCACTTCCGCTTCCGCTAGACCAGTTCCGGCCACTTCCGGTTATGACGTCACTTCCGCACTAGCTAGGCCGTTTATACTACTAACATGGGACACCTTGGTGCTGATCGCGTACTTGACATGGCAAGATCACGATTTTATTGGCCTGGGATGGCTCAGGACATTGATACATTTGTAACCTCTAAGTGTACTTGTTTGAAAGACAAACCTCCCAACAGAGTACAAAGAGCCCCACTCCAGCCAATAAGGACATATTTTCCATTTGAGATGGTTTCAATTGACTATGTGCATCTAGAGAAGTCAAGGGGTGGATACGAATATATTCTGGTCGTAATGGATCATTTTACTCGGTTCGCCCAAGCATATGCTACAAGAAACAAATCTGGCAAGACGGCGGCTGAAAAGATCTTCAATGACTTCATTCTGCGCTTTGGTTTCCCACACAAGCTACACCATGACCAAGGGAGGGAATTCGAGAATGAACTGTTTTACAAACTTCAAAAGCTGTGTGGAGTTCGACGTTCACGTACGACCCCTTACCACCCGCAAGGAAACGGTCAGGTGGAACGGTTTAATCGAACCTTGCTCCGCATGCTCCGTACCTTACCAGACAAGGAGAAGCTGGACTGGAAGTCACATGTCAATAAGGTCGTCCATGCCTATAACTGCACTCGAAATGATGCGACTGGATATACCCCATTTGAACTTCTCTTTGGACGGAAACCACGACTCCCCATAGACTTGATCTTTAGTGATGCAGGTGGAGAGGATCATTTGAAGTCACGGACATACCAGGAGTATCGACGCCAGTGGGAGGAAGGCATGCGTGAAGCCTATGACATAGCTGCTCGTAATGCAGGAGTATCTGGACGGAAGGGTAAACGTCAGCATGACAGTCAAATCTTGAGTGCTGTACTAGAACCTGGAGATCGAGTGTTGATTCGGAATCTGAGAGAAAAGGGTGGCCCAGGAAAACTCAGATCATTCTGGGAGGATAAAGTGCATATCGTAGTGAGAAGAATGAATAACACTTCACCAGTATATGAAGTACAGGCAGAGGATGGAAGTGGCCAGATTCGTAGATTACACCGTAATCTGCTTATGCAGTGCAATGATCTTCTGTCACCATTCAAGGAGAAAGTGATTACTAAGACTAACTCAGCTATGTTAAGGACCGCTATGGAAAATGTTACCTTTGCACCATTTTAATATTTATTACTTCTTTTTAAAAATTGTAACAAAGCAACTGAATACTTGTAGAAAATGTAATATTGCTATCAATAATGGATAGGACTGGGCCATAGTTATTTCTAGTTATATCGCACGTATTAGCTGTTTGTCACGTGACTTTTATAAAAATAGAATTGTTAAGCTGAATATAGGAAATGGGGATAGTGCAAGGGCATACGCTTGTTTGTCAAGAAAAAAATTGCTACACATTAAAAGAGGTTTATTTCCTCTACCCAAAAAGTGCTGGGAGCTAGTCAGTGCTGTTTGCGAAGTACTTAAAATGTTACCGAAAATGCTTATAATAGCTAAAAATTTCCACTTCGCTTAAATTCTGTTATAAATAAAATTAATGTTATGCAGACAAAGATCAGCTCCCATCACTTTTCAAAATATACACTATATAAGCAATGAATATTCCAAATATCAGCTCAAACAAAATAGTCTATGCCCTTGCACTTTTAATGTAAATCACGAATACGCTCCTCGTTTTAGCGATATTCTCTACATTCCTTATCCCTGTGCAGCTTCCATGCTACTAGATAAATTCATATTCTATACACATTATATTAAATAAATTATTTTCTTTTATTTTTAATGATTAGGTCTAAAAATTAGCAATGGTATCATATTTATTTAAGCGTTCTTTTAATTATTTAACAAGTGAATCTAGTCCTCTGGATAACCTGTGCTGCGTCATGTCAAGGCTGATGACGTCATATTTGACGAAAGGCTTTCTTCTATTACTCGACCGTATTGCTATCAAGTATTGAAACTTTACAAGATTTTATAAATAATCGATGAAATAAATAAATTCAAGTTGTTATGTACGCATGATCATGTCGTAAATTATTTTTTGTAGCTTGTTAAATTTCAATGACGTCACAATTAAACTTCCAATACGATGTACAAGGAATGTGAACTCTGACCTTCCTTAATATAGCTGAGAAGCGACGCGTAGTGCAGAAAACTCCACGGCCCTGTCAGGAATCCTCAAACGACTCCGACTCCAGCACAGATTTTGTGTTGCGTAGTGATCTGAATCCGGAAGCTAAGGAGTTCACCCCTGACCTATGTCAAGAAACAAAGGAACAGGAGTTGACCAATTCATCTCACTCTGCATTCCATAGCTGTGAAACATCGAGTGGAAAGGACAATTCAGAATCAGGAGTACAAGAGACAGAACAGGAAGTGCCTGATAGTCCAATTCCGGAAGCAGAAGCCGGACAGGATAACATGGAATCTGGAGTTGAGCCTGACTCGCTGAATGACAGTGAATCCGAAGCCAATGGACCAACAAGACGATCTCAGAGGTTACCGAGACCACCCATGAGGTTAACTTATGACCAAATGGGGGCACCTTCATCATGTGCTTGGTCACTGCAGTATTACCCCACAAGCGTTGTTTTTGTTTAACTCTGTTTAAACTATGTACAGTTAAATTGACTTTTGTGTGTTGTATTGAGTAGAAGAAATGTCAGAGTGACATGATAGGACTTTGTGAGTAAAGTATTAGGTTGGGTTTTTCAAAACCTGTTTTGTGAACTTTGCAGAGCACATGGCTCTTGAGTATGTACATGTAGGTGGCCAACTACTTGTAAAACAATGATGTTCTTAGGTTTTTGCCTATATTGTTCTCAATTTTTGAACTTTTTGCTCGATACTCGTATGTATTAATAATGCATAGTGTCCTTTTGTATAAGAATCATAGTAGATGATCTACATGTATCTATATGGTTTTTTTTTACTTGTTCAATTAGAGTTTATTTGTCGGGTCGACAAACATTTTTGAGGGGGAGAGTGTTGAGAGGTACGAACTAGGAGGGGGGTGGATTTTTATTTTTGGGGAAAGCGAGATAACTCTGTTTATATTTTTCGACTCCTTGACCGGAAGCGGTGAGTCCCCAAGTTTAATAAATCCGCCATTGCCTCATTTCATGTGTTTCATCTGTCTCTTCATTCTTCAGGTAATATTTTATAATTTGCAATTTATTACATCTTGTATCTAATGAACAAGTTTGATAATTAGATTAGGAACATGTTGTGACTTGATATGAGAATGCTAATGTCTGAATTAGTGCTATAGGCTGCAAAGCGAGCAGGTAAACAGTAGCTACCATGTGGGTGCACACGTGTTGTCATGTTTTATAGATGCATGTTTATTTACCTGTTTATATTGTCATAGGACGAATATTTCTTTAGTTGTTCTGTTATAGGAAATACAGTTTAATTGATAGTATTAAGTGTCATGGAGATAAAACCTGTTTTGTATCTATTTGATTACTGAGTAAGGTTGACCTAGTTAGTGTATCCCATGATGCCTCAAGCGTAATGGCTGCGCCCATTGTTTACATGTGAGTTCGGGTAAAGTTAGGTTGTTTTACAAAGTTATGCAATTTCTGTCAAGCAAGATTAAACCTATTGGTTAGAAATAATAACGACAGTATTGATAATTAATGTATGTTTATGCTATTTTATTATAATTATGTTGTAAGGAAAGCAATATCTAGTCATAAATCTTAATTGTAAGTAAGTCAGTATGTGTTATCCATTGAAAGTATTTTAGTCAAAAGCTGTTTTACTGAATTCTAGTTATGTCATATCTAAAGTCTATTAGTTCTAGTCAGTTGATAAATGAAACCAAGCTCATGTATTCAGGGAAAATACCATTTTGTGTTCTGATGTTATTGATATAAAAGTAAGTATGGCTTGGAGTATTTTAAGGCTTTATTTATGGCCTGAGTATGTCTTGCTTATCATTGTTATAAGTTGACATGAATATGTGTTAGACAAAGTTTAATAAATCCGCCATTGCCTCATTTCATGTGTTTCATCTGTCTCTTCATTCTTCAGGAGCCAGTCATTGGACACGGGTAACAACAGCGAGGAAGGAAACGACACCGGTCATTTTGGGATACTCTGTAAATACATGTCACTTTGATTCACACTTACATTTATGCTTTAAAAAGAAATTTTACTCTAGAGAAGGAAACTTTAATTTGACTATACCGGAAGATTTTCTCCTTTGGTATTTCTTCTCTTCAGTATAGATTCATAGAGAGAGGATGCTATATGTAAAATTCTACTCTAAAACACTGGAAATCATGCAAGGCATATTTCGTTAAAAAAAATCGTTTGCATGAAAATGTAGAGTGCACTAAAACAAGATTAACTTACCTGCATTGTTTGACTTTGTCTTGTCCTGCCGCAGATTTAGCGGAGGTGTACTCGGAGGTACAGTTAGATAGCTCTGGACAAGTCTGTGCATCTATTCCTAACATGAAACATATGGCGATAACAAACAGTGTTCGGGATCAAAATATACCATTGTCTAAATAGTTACCCTAATTCAATCTAACCTTCATGAATCTTGCTTTTATTTAAGGAATAACTGTCTTATTTTTCGAATTCATGAAGTGATCAATGGATTGGCTTGTGTGATAATTTGCATAAACGCCGAAGGCGTTTATGCATAAAATTATCACACAAGCCAATCCATTGATCATCTTCATGAATTCGAAAAATCTGACAGTTATTCCTTATATTTACATGCTTTGATTCCGCCAATCCACGGGCTCCAAACCTGCTTCTCTCTAGGTGTTGTCCCGCCCTGCACGTGATTTTTTTTTTTGGAACCGCGCCAAAACATTCATGAGGAAATAAATTACATTTACAATTGGTAATTTTATCTCGGACAAAGACATTGGAAATGTAAATATTGTATAAGAGATTCCTACTTATTATTTAAAAATAATTTCGTTTATCTATAATTTCACTCCGCTCCCTTAATTGTGAAACTAGCTCTACCCAAATAGAAAGAAAACAGAAATCTTTATATAATAAAAACTCTAACTCTACAAGTAGCTACTTAAGGAATCAGATCCAAACAAGGACTCAGTTTTCTTACCTTAAATATCTATCCTGTATTAAACACTCTGAATCTAATACAAAGCAGTTTAGAGTATAAAAGGATTTTACCAGGGGAATTTTTCAAAATATAATTACCCGAGCAGTAATTAATTAATTAAAGATGCATTGAGGTCTATGGGAACAAGCAGTTTTTTTAAAATGAAAATTTGAATACTATGAATATAAAAAAAATGCAGTGGCGGAAAGATGTAAATAATAATTAAGAATAGAAAAACGATTATTGCTTTTCAGAAGATAATTTTTTTGAAATTAATTTTATTGATGAAAAGCAAAGAGGGATAACTTTTCAAGGGCAGGTAAAAGTAAAAAAAATTAGCACACATTCCGAACATACTAAGACTATAACAAGAAGATAGTTACCAGGAGGCGGTCGGTTATTTGATATGAAAATTTGAAGTCATCGTGCGTTTTTGCGGATTTAAAACAATTTGAATAAAACATATTTAACATTCATATAATAGAATAATAAAAAAGGGTGTCTAAATGTTTAACAAAAAACGCACAATAGTCATGAAATTAAAATTTTATAAATAATGACGTAAATGTTTCATCCAATCCTGATTGACAAACTGTGACGTGACTGAGGTGCGGAGAAAATTAGTTTACGTGTTGGGCATGGTTTAAAGCAAAGACCACGTTATATATATAAACAATTTTACTTTCTCTATATAAAGAGGATTTGTTGTATTTATTTAAAAACGATTTATAAAAATACATTTTCTACAGAAATATTTAAAAAATATGATGAAATGTTTTTTTATTAAAAGACAGAATCTTACAAGATTTTGCTCTAGCAGACGAGGATAAAGCGCATTTTACAATGTACATGTACCAATCATTTTCCCGCAACATCTCAACACCAAAACAGAAGAAATGTTACGTCGGATCTACAGCGTGTTTTGGGGGGAGGGTGGTACGTGTTAAACATCCTTTAAGAGAGAGAGCGAGGAACTCCGAATATTTGTTGCGTTTTAATTAAAGTAAAAATAACTCTAGTGATAGTTAAATTTAATTTTCGTCTTAAACTTTTAATGTAAAATCGTTTTAAACATCCGCCAGAGTTCGTTTGTACCAAAAAGAGTGCGGAGACGCAGAGGACTATGGGTAATTTGCCTATACATGTAATAATGTAAAGTAAGATGTATAACGAAAATCCTGCTATGTCGCATGTACGTGTTTATAGTGTCCCGGGGATATATTTATTAATAACAGATAAATACAGGCACCTATCAACAGGGGGAGGGGGGCATTCCCCCGACTTTTTTTCCCAAACATCACATACTATAGGAAATGTTCATCAAAAGGCTGGCTGGTCCCCCAACTTTTTGTGATATACATTGTAAGGAAAACGTATTACAAAAAATTGATACTGAAAGAAGTTGGTATTACCCCCATCCCCACGATATAGCTTTAATTATATCGAAATTTTCGACTCTGGGAAACTTTTCCTTTTCCTTCTTATTTTTTTTTTGCTTGTCAACTTTTTCAGGTAAGTATTTTTTTTCTGTGGCTGCCCCCCTTTTCAAAAACGATGCTACGTGGCTGAAATATAAGATATTTTGATAACAGATCACACATTTCAATTTCTAATTGCTTCATGGAAGGAACAATAAATTAGTTTGCGACCGATTTTTGACGCTTGCGTCAATGTTTCTTTTGTTTAATTTACTGAGTATTCGGTCAATATAATCAATGTATCTGTTATGCATTCAGATTGGATCGGAAACCTTAAGGTGATGCACCAATAAATTCACATTCAACCGCTCCTGAAAAACAAACATTTAAAATTTAAATACCTGGTAAATGTATGATCTTACCTTCCATGACCAGACTAACAAACAACAAAGCTCCTAGGATGGAAGCTATAGCCGGGACAGACATCTTTAAATATAATTATATATAATTAAAGACATTTATTAAAAAAAACTTTAGAAATAACAAAATGGAACAAGAAAGGAAACACAAGTTTCATACATTCCATCGAGAGCCAACGAATACCGCAAAAATAAGTGGAACACAAATGAATTTATATTCATTTTTTTTATATGCATATGTATTTTTTAATTTTATTATTTTTATTTTTTCTATTTAGCTTATTTGATTTCATGTCTCTCGAATACGAAAATCGCTTTCTTCGCGAAACATCTCTCTTCTGGCAATATTTTTAAAGACAGCTACAACTGTAATTTGGTACGTTACGAAAAGCATTATCATAAACCCAATCTTTAAATCTATATTTAGTATAAAAACGGTTTTAAAAAAAGTTACAAGATGTTTAGAGAAAATATTAGTTTTAATCAGTTAATTTTTTTTTTAATCTTAAAATAATTCCCAAACATTTCAGAATTTTTACGTAATGATCCTATGCCGATCGTTCTTTTAACAGAAATATATGTTGCAATTTAATACCAATTTTTATTAATTAAAGAAAATTACACAGAGAAATACACCACAAGTACTGAATCATTTTTAAAATTAATGAGGTTGTTTTATTTAAAATACAGCATTCATTTTTCAAATATCATATTGTATGTATTTAAAGTAAACAAAATGAGATCATACCTTTACAGCACCGACTTCTGAGTTATCAATTATTCTTACAATAAAGGAAAATTTTCTTCATGCTTTATATAAATATTCATATCTTCCGCTTTCCGTTTGATTGGCTCCTGTTTTCAAGTGTTTGTATTTTAACTCATCACCGTATTTCACATATATTTATGTGAAATAATACTTGAAACAATGCGACACTTGTTTGTTCCAACAAAGACGCCTGTTCAAGAACGAGCACATTTAAGAAAATGATTTTTTAAACAAATGGTTATCAATTTATATCTTTAACTAAAAGGTTTTGAATAGAACCATTTTTTCAATGTTTGTTTCAAACCATTATTATTTATTGATAATAAATTTGCCAGCATAAAAGTGGATGGCCTGACAAACGGGAATACTTGTAATCATTAGTAATCATCACTATACACAAGCCCCGTGGGGATCCGGGTTCGTATAAGTCCTCAGTACCCCTTGCCTGTCGTAAAAGGCGACTAAATGATGTGGTCCTTCGGATGAAACCGTATAAACCGAGGCCCCGCGTCACAGCAGGTGTGGTACGATAAAGATCCCTCCCTGCTCAAAGGCCGTAAGTGCCGAGTATAGGCCTAAATTTGCAGCCCTTCACCGGCAATGGTGACGTCTCCATATCAGTGAAATATTCTGGAGAGGGACGTTAAACAGCATATAATCAATCACTATACACAAAGAAGATCAGTGATTCTTACGTATTTGTAAAGTAAAGCAATCATATCAAACTAGTATACAATGGGTTGTAAGAATACTTTAGGCATACACGTAAACTTATAAATTCTGCAAATAAGCGAAATATAAAAATTTCGATACTACATTTCTCGTTTGATTCTTTTTTCTTATTCACTGTCGTATACTTGAGTATTTTTTAATACAAATATTTGATTCTTTTATTTATACATAACTTTGAATTTTCTTTTATGTTTCTGGGGTGTTATTCATCTTTCTATTTATCTCTTAGCTTTAAAGGCACATGGACACAGATTTGAAGTTAATGTTTTCTGTATAATATTACGACTTGTATATTTTAATAGCATTTCACACAAATATATATTAAAAATCGTATTCCATCTAAAAGTTATTAAAACTTTTGCCACTTTTCCTAAGTATTAAGAATAAAAGTAAAATTTTTGAGAGTGCAAGGATGTGTCAGTCACAGCCATCCAAAAATTTGAAGTTTTAATAATTCTAAGACATTAAAATAAAATTTTTAATATATTATTGTGTTAAATGCTATTAAAATATACAAGTAGAGCTTTTTAAAAAAGCTTCCCGTCTTTAGCAACAATCTTAAACAGGAAACTGATCTACACTTATCAAGCCGTATAATTCTTTTGAATTTTGTATTTCTACATTAGCCTTTTACTGGCATTAGCTCTACCACGGTGGTCGCTCGGTCATCTCCGTAAACTTTGACTGGCCGAGAACTTTCGGCAAACCTCGGCTGATTCCAATCCCTTCTTCAAACAAGAAAGGGGAAAATAATAATTACAAATTGTAAAGCCTGCAAGCTATAAAAATCAAATTTTATTTCTAATGAAATTAATGAGACCTTTTTATTTATTGCTATAAAAAATACCATGTTATTAAGAATTAACAACTGCTGATTTTGCTGTTCGTTTTGTCATTTTTTTAAGATTGAAAATCTTGCAAAATTGTTAAGTCGTACGAAAATTAGATCATCAGAAAGTTATCTCCCTTGCCTTGAACAGCATTTCAACCAATGAAATAATTGAAAATTTTCTCATCATGCAATTTCTACCAATCACAAAAGAGAGGAAGTGCATAGTCCGAAGACTGTAAAAAACTTCAACTATACAATACCGTCTTCCAAGGAAGACGGTAATAATTCGTGATATTATACAGAAAATATTAACTTCAAATTTGTCAAAGTACCTTTAAAAACTACATTGTACATGCATTTAATTTTGTTTAATATTATTGTTTAGTGCCTGAGGGTAATTCTTTATATTGGGCTCTCTACAAATGTTTAATTTATTATCACAGTGTATATGACACAAGTGCTTGTTTCGTTCATGACCTTCTATATATATAGCTTCTTTTTTTTACCACAATGTACCTAACTTATTTACATGCATCCCAAATTCGAGCCCGAATTTTGTTAATATATCAATCATTAACCTAGTTTAAAATGACTTCGTTCGCTCCAATAGACGTTTTACTTGTCAATTAAGTCGTTTCGGACGTCTCTGGTCGAGCCTCTCTATTGTAATTAATTTGCGAGATCTTACCGCCACTTTGTTATCACGCATTTCCTGTAATGTAGTGTTCAAGAGGAGAATACTTGTGCCGTGGAAGTCATGTAATTTGCATTCCTTTATATTAAACTTTAATGTATACAAGTTAAATCTGATTTGTGGAGAAACATTTGTTGAAAAAAACACTAATACCAGCTAAATAATGAAACCACACCCTCCTTCGTAGCAACATTTTACATTACAGTAATAGTAGTTGATGTCCACATCAAACATGCCCCTGGCTCTGCGCCTACTAAATGGATCAAGAAAGTCGTATACGGATTGGATTGATTGTATATTATTTACCATTCCTCTTAAGAATTTTTCAACATTATAGAGACGTCACCACTTGCCGGTGGAGAGCTACGAATTTGTCCTTTACTCGGCACTGAGGGTCATTGAGCAGCAGTCAGGGATCTTTTTCGTGTGGACACCTATTGTGACACGGGACCTCAGTTTATACGATCTCATTCGAAGGACCGTTTTCCACGTCCCACAGTAGGATTCGAACCCGCGACGTATAAGGATTGACTCCTTACTTCGCAGCTCTAGAGCAGACGTTCTATAACTACTGCGCCACGCGGGCGACTTCGCGGATTGGAACATTTTATCTTCTTTACAAACTGGCAGGTGTCGAATGATACAAGTAATTACGATTTAACAAAGTTATTTATGGATTCAATTTGTATACAAGCTACCGGCGTTAATGAACTAACACATTAACCTGTGACCTATTTTGAATTCGGTCACCTACCTGGCGCAGTGGTTAGAGCGTCTGCTGTATAGTCGCAGAGTTAGGAGTTGATCATTACATGTACGTCTCGAGTTCGAAACCCAATGCGGAACCAGATCCCGTGTCGCTGTAGGTGTTGGCACGAAATGACTTAATGCCGAGTAAAGTTTTGTAGCCCTCCAAGGGCGTCTCGATATGATTAAAAATTTTTTAGAAAGGGACGTTAGATTTAATTTACTACAATCATTCAATTGATCCATCTTCTGTAGACTTGGATGGTTCAGTGGATAAGTATTTAAACAACTTGTATTTGTAGTTAAAAAAAACCAACCCAAAAGCAGATGTTTGAAAAATCTTTAATGATCGAAGAAAAAAAAATTGAAAGAAGTCTTTCATGTGTCTTCCTCTAGTATTATAGAAGGTCCAAAATAAAGCTGTCGTTTATAAATGGAAATAGTATACGGTCAAATATTGAGGAATCTTTACTTTTTGACTTGCAGTTTGTGAAAGAAAATTAGTACATGTATTCTTATTTGCTTAATGAAATAAAGTTTTGAGGGGACGTGAGTTCTTTCTATTTTAGCTTTGTTTTCTTTTTTATTATCATAAATTATATTAAAAATATCGGGAAAGGACGACTCCCAAAACAATGGTTAGAAAACTCAGGACAGGTGCACCGGATCCGGCTAAAAATAAAAAAAGGAAACATTTTACTGACACAAGTTCCTATTAATAAATATATATTATTATAACAGTAACTTGATCCGAAGGGTCGTATCACGTCGAGTTGACAGGCGCGGATCATCAGATCTAACGAGACGCGAAGCGTCGAGTTTGATCTGATGATCCGCGCCTGTCAACAAGACGTGATACGGCTCTTCGTATCAAGTTACTGTTATAATGATAAATTTATTATATACCCCCTTATAACTAGCTAAATATAGCAAAATAAAACTTAAGGTCAAGATCTAGTAAATAACTTTAGACTAATTTTTTGGTGCTAGATCCATTATGACGTCATAATCAATTTCAACTTTCTTTTTCCCGTAATTTACGGCTTTAGCAGAATTATGTAGAAAATAGGATATTTTCATGACATTCAATTTGAAATCATATGAAAAGTAAACCGGATACCTATATTAAATTTGATATTGGTTCAAAGAAGAGGCCATGGACATACTTATTACCGTTTTCTGTGAGACTGTAGGCAATCTGGATACATTTCCTTTGTCGAATATGAAAAAAACTCCCATATTCATGTTTGGTTTTCTTAATTTTTCATCGAAAATGACAGTTTAAAATACAGTTTTTCATCTTGTTTACCTACAAAATATGCCCCGAAACACCTTATTTGACCAAGCTAATGTTATAAAGAATCATTAAAGGAAATTATTTCTCAAATTTGATAAATCTGTAGGCACCTTTCATTTACTAGATCTTGACCTTAAGAGATCCTTTGTATAATATTTATCCATAAAACAAAGCATAATAACAATGGACTTTTTAACGCACAAGAAAATTAACGTCATGTTTTTGCGTACTACGTCATCAGTTTCAGAGAGTGGTGATATGGATTCAGAAAACCACAGTGTGGTGATCCGGAAAGTCGGATCACGACGTCACGTGATTGCGTTAATTCTACAGTAAAACTGAATGATACATGTTAGGGATATAATAAATAACAAAGCACAGTAAGATTTTTCTAACGGTACGTAATCCTCCGTTATACTATGTATAAAATGTGTATTAAAAAATGTTTAAACGAGAATTATCATGGTTGAACTTATCTTCACTTACTGGTAAGTGGTGATGAAATATATGGAGATAAAAAACAGTATAGAAGCTAAAAAAATCATTAAACAATACAACATAGGAGCAGAGAACACACGGCCCTCCAAAACATCAGAGGTGCGATCAGGTGTCATCTAAAAGTGAGCATCCCCTGCCGGGAAATGAAATCAGAAGCAATACTCACAGCATCCTCCCGCTGACAGTGCATCTTTGGCGGGCTTTACTATTGAATCGGTGTCACCACCACAACCTTCTGCAGCAGTTTCCAGACATGTCAGATAATCTCTAGCAGCTCTGCAATATCAATACAGCACGAACATAAAAAAGGAGAGAATTGGTCAACTAAATGAAATGATGAACTGTAAAAAAAAAATGAATGCTTTAAATTTAATTTTTGAAGAGAGAAAGACATGTATCATGTCTTATAGAATATAATGGTCACCAAATACGTAGTATCGCGAGTATCTTGCATATATCTAACTTACTTAAGTTACTATCTCTGTTTTACGTGAGAGTGGAGGAAGCTCTGGGTCTCGAAAGATTTCCGAGGCATTTACATAGTTAACAGTAGTGTCCATCGAATGATTCGAGCAATACTTATGCCGAAAGTACAGTTGAACTCCAAATACTATACCGTCAAATAATTTCGGAAAAATTAGAGTATTTTATCAGCTTTCAAAAGTAATGATTTTCAAAGGAAACCTCAGTGAAAGAATCGTAAAATGTAACATTTGAGGTAACTTTTAACATTAGCTTATCAAAGATTTATAAGGCTGGTTCAGCGAATGTAAAACATGACAATTCACCAAGATTTCTTTCTTGTCTGTCCATATAAATTTCACAATGTCCAGTCTTGCTCCCTCAAACACACGTTTCCTACCTCCACCGCTGAAGATTTCCGCAAAGTTATGTTTTCGTGACATTAAGAACATTATGTATTGGAACAACAAAATCACCAACGATAACATCAATGACCGACACGATGATTATAATCCCTAGCTTGTGATGCTTTTCTGTCCAACATTAAATAAATCACCAGAAGAAAAACACTGACTTACTTGCATTGTTTTTCCTTGTCTAAAAGCGATTTTCCAGCTCTGCCGTAGTCTGTGAGACACTTCACGGTGCCCGAACAAACCTGTGCATCTATCACTGTGTAAATAAAGAACATTGAATTTTGTTCATTTTTTGCCTTTTAATTCATTATGAAGCTAATGAGTACTCATTTTATCCTTAATTTGAACTAGTACCTGTTAACCACTTCAACCCGAATAAAAATAATCAAGTATAAATTAATATTTCTGGTAATGAACTTGTACCCTCATTTGATAATCAAACAGGCCGGGTTGACATTAACTTTTATAATTACTTGTCCTTCGGGCAAGTGTACTACAATTCTAACCTTCCCAAATGCAAAACTTGGTTGCCCAAAATTAAAAAAAAAAAAAAGAAAATCCATGCATTTACTGTATCTAAATTTATTGCTTGTTTATATTAGAGAATGGCAAAATGACCTCTACTTTGAAGTTTCCTGTCGGAAAATATGTTGATATAACAACGATGCCACATTTGTAAATTTCCTATCATTAAGTATCGTAAAACACACACAGCAAATGCAGTTGAGGAATACCGGGTATTATTTCCTTACACTTTTCCCAAAAAAAATTTCGTACAAAATTGAGGTCATGCTGAAGGGAAAAAGTTGCAACGATTGTATGTTGCTTAATTCCGATTTGGCAATTATTTTTCAGCCATATTTCGGCGGACTACTAGTTTAAATGAACGGATTTTGAAAGTGTTTGGTTTTTCTGGCGGCCCTCGGTGAGCCTACTCTTTTTCGAACTCCAGAGAAAAGATCTTTTACGTGCCAAGAGGGTTATCATCCTTGACACGGTGCACCATTTAACGTCCCGTCAGAAAGACATTTATTTTTTTTATTGTTAACTGTTACATAGTTTATATATATTATATAAACTGTTAATAAAATAAATTGATATATGTACATGTATTTCTGATTAAAATTACCTTCATAATTTTATTAAAATTTTACTATAATAATCCGTTTTTTGTAGATATTCTAAAATTTTATAAACATGAACATTTATAAAAAGTTTATACATTGTTTTCAAATTTCCGAAAAAGTCTACTTCAAATATGTGTAAAATCGGAACATTCTAAAATTCATCTTCCCGAGTCAGGTTTCTGATCCGCTCCGCTCCACATGAACCCTTGACCGAAAAAACTAAGTTCGACGGGATTTACTATCAAACCATCTAGTGTAATAATACATTTTGAACTATACTGAACCTCTTCTTTTGGCCAATTAGAGTAAACGAATTCAAAAGAAAATTCGAGATAATATTGGAAGTTGGTAATAAATTAAATATAACACAACAAAATAGCTGAGACAAACCTTTAACTGGGCTATTTAATGATAAAGACGTTATTCTTTTCACTAAAACTGGCCTTTTTTACTGCGTACGATTTAGTTTTAGTTTAAATAAAACATTGATTTTGATTGGTTCATGCAAACTTGCATGAGGCCAATCAGAGTACGCATTTCTAACCCCGTCAAACTTAGTCTATTCGGTCAAGGGTCAAGTGGAGCGGAGCGGATCAGAAACTCTTGGCTTGAGAACATGTCTAAAAGTATGTGATTTATAGTAATCAGACAGTCACAGGAGATAAATTCTGGCTGTGATACCCGATTCAATGAATATTCAAGTGTAATTTTTGAATGACCATTACGTAATCTTGATATAATTACTTCGTCTTGACGTTTTAAGCCGAAGTCAGATGATTTGTTAACTTTGTTTTCAATAGCATCAAGGTATATCATGCTCCGAGAATAAGTGGTGTTCTTTATACTCGGTGAGTTAATAAAAAACTTATATATATCTATTTCATTATAAAAATGAACTTAGGTTGTTAAATGATATTTTTTGAAAATTACAGAAGAAAACAGTACATCAATAGACCATTTTTCAATGACATAATTGCCTAGGAGTTATTCCCCTTAGCCGCCATATTGTAGGGCAATATTCCAAGATCCCTTCATTCAGCCAAATTAAATTTGTTATACTGGTTACTGCTCAAAGTAAAAATAACACTATTTTTTTTAAGAATACGTTTCTTAAAGCCTTTATTAATTCAAAATTTTAAATATTTTCCACCGTATATTTCTTGCATGCATGTTTAAAATTGGTTGCTATAAGAGGTAAATTCACTACTTTAAAGTATCAGAAGGCGGCTAAAGGGAGCAATTCCTAGGCAAAATATGTAATAGGAAAAGGGTCTATAGTTTCACTTCCCCGAACTGAGAAGTAAGTGTCGGCCCCCTGTCAAATTATTTTGTGTTTTGAACTCCTTTATTAAAGTTTTATTTTGTAATTTTGATACGAAGAACAAAGAATGAAAGAAAGAAGAACAAATTTAAATATTTACATTCGCTTTGTTTTTCTACTAAGCCAAATGAAATTGATTTGAAAACTATTTTCGTGTATACTCACGCGTAGAAATATACACGGAGAAAGGTGCGTTAACGTGACGTCACAATGAGGCTGCAGCGACGTTAGTAAAAATGCAACGATATAGGGCAGCGAGAAATTCAAATATTGAGTATATTTTAGTTGCTTCCAAACAAGTAAAATATAAATATAAGGAATGTTTTTAAGTTCAGTATGAATTATTGTTGTGAGAATCACACAGACTTGCACGTAGGCATATTTTTCATGAAGCGCGCTAGCGCTTCATGAAATATGCCTACCTGACAAGTCTGTGTAATTCACACACCAATAACTCACACAAAACTTAAAAACATTCCTTAAATATTCGCCCATCTTTCCACTCTAATTTTGTTACGCAATAGGTAATACATTTTCTCTTTGATACCAATACTTTTAACCTAGATTTTCATTATAAAACTTGTTAACCACACAAAGAATGAGAATAGACTAAAGTTAACATATCAGTTCTGAATATTTTTGTTTTCACACGATTTACAAATTCCAATATTTGTGTAAATCTTGAATACAATCACGTTAGAAAAATTAGATTTGATTATCAAAATTACTTTAGAATCATGTAGTAAAACGGCTAAGATCTATTATCGATTTAAGGTGTTGAGGCCAGTTCTTCCTCAAAAATGTAAGCGAATGCAGGAAAATAAAACAATCCCCTAAAACAAATTTGATCATTTATATTGTAAATCTGGTAAAGCTTAATCAGTTTAGACATTTCACTCTATGGATGAGGTCGAACAATGATTTTCACAAAAATTAAATTAAAATAGTTTACCGTTCATGACAACAGTAATGGTCAAAGAGACGGCGAGGAGGGAAACGACACCGGTCATTTTGGGATACTCTGTAAATACATAGTAGTGAAAGAATTATGAAATAAAACTCTTTAAATTGGAAATAAATATATGGAAATACGATAACTTATTAATTCCAAAGCATCCATTGATAGAATTGAGAACAAAAGAGATTATTTGAGAGGGAAACAAAATAAACTGATAGGAATTACTAATTTTTAATATAATACAACAAAAATTGAAAACAAATGCTTTACTGAAAATGAATTACACATGTACATAAATACAATATGTACTAAAAGGAAAAAAAGATTGTGATGGTTATTTTAATGTAAAATAAAAACATGACTTTACCTGTATAACATCAACTTTGGAGCGGTTTATGGAAGTTTCGCACAAAAAACAAGCTTTTATATATTTTGTGTCTTCCGCCTCAAACTATGATTGGTAGTCTCATGCATCCATACGCTCGGCTGTCTCCGTCAACTTGGTATAAATCTGTGATAGTCTTGTCACGCCAAAACGAGTCTTACAGATATTCTTGTAAGGTTTTTGATTGGCTGAAAAAAACACACACATACATCATGATTGAAACAGCTTACATTGACAATTTCATATTTGATACGACATTTGCTTATTGTTACTGGTTGAAGTTTGATTTAAATTTAAAGTTTTCATTGAAAATTGATTGGAGTAATTAGGTTTCAGACAATCTTACTGCATTTTAAATGATTTACTCTCAATCTGTTAAACACTCAAACTAAAACCGTTATTGCTATATTTATATATATTAGGAGATGCATATTGTAATAATAAGTAAAAGTTGGGAGATTAAAGCATTAGCAATAAATTTTACATTTTAATAGCAAGTAATTCGTGGCAACTGTTTATTTCGCATGCCGATTTCTCTCCTTCAAAAATGAATCGAAACCGATGAAGAAAAAAATATTTGAAAAATTATTTCAGGAAGTTAATAAAAGAATTCTTATAGATGCAAGTAACTACATAAAATTATCCCGCAATATAAAACACATATTACCTAGTAACTTCCGGCAATGAGTGCAAAGGTCTTCGTTGAAGGCTTGAACACTGCGCAGTAAGAGTGGTGTCCACTTTTTAAATAAGTGATGTCGGTGTGAAACCTTCTATATCCATTTTTTTTAAAGAAAAGTATTTTTTAAATGATGTTTTGATTTTTTAACATAAATACAAAAGTCTTCGTCTTGTTTGACTTGTTAAAAACTAATCTTGTTAAAAAATTAAACTTAGATAATCTATAAATTGTAATTTAACATGTATATAAGTATGTCTTTTTGGATGGAAAACCTCTCATTGCTCGCTCGCAACTATTATAAAGTTGTCTTACGTATTCTATTAAGTTGAACGTTATCTTGCATATTCTATTAAGGAATGAAAATCTCTGCCAATACCAGTTAGAAAAAAAAACCATAATATATTTCTGCGTTTAAAACCAGATTATCATAGTAATATATGGACTTGCAATGGCAAGAAAAGAACACAATCGTTAACATCTTTGTGTAAGAGATGACGTGAGCTACTGATTCATATCTCATCAAACGTCCGTTTTATCCTGTAACATGTTTTTACGATTATCTGTCTATCTTTTATTTTCAGGAAATAAAGATACCCTGTTATAAAGACTAAAGAAAATTTGTACGAATTTCAAGTTTGTCAAGATGTTTGCAATTTTGAATACATGGTTACATAAATAGTTGCTATCCTGACCATCTATCTGCCAACCTTTTTGTTTGTATAGATTAAAAAGACTGTTATGATTAAACATAAAAAATCACAAATATTATTTCTGAATCTTTCTCTCAATTTTCAGAAAAAAATATTTGTTCTTATGTATTGATTCTAATATGGAAGAAGAGCCTGGAAGTCTTTATTCATGTTCTCATGAATTATATTGGTCACCATTTATAATTGTCGATTTGATTGTCGATCATGCTTCATGTGAATAGTCTACTTTTTAGGTCTCCCCTTGAAAAGGTAATTTTGAGAAACTTAAGCGATTGACCCCCCTGTTCCGTCATGATATACAAATCATGAGTGCATTTTGTGAATACTCCTTTATTTCCTGTATTGTTTTGATTGATTGATTGTATACTGTTTAAAGTCCCTCTCCAGAATATTTCACTGATATGGAGACGTCACCTTTGTCGTTGAAGGGCTGCAAATTTAGGCCTATGCTCGGCACTTACGGCCTTTGAGCAGGGAGGGATCTTTATCGTGTCACACCTGCTGTGACACGGGGCCTGGGTTTATACGGTCTCATCCGAAGGACCGCCCCATTTAGTCGCCTTTTCCGACAAGCAAGGGGGTACTGAGGACCTATCCTAACTCGGATCCCCACGGGGCTCAAATGAAAATTTTGTTTTCAGGTTCCTGTGAAACAATTAATTCAAAAAGATTTACACGATAAGGAGAAAACAATTGTTGTGGCCTTCTACTCGACATTTAAATGCATCATCAACATTTTACAATCGTCAATTTCAATCTTTTGTCGATTTGAATTTGAAGTACAAGGTAGTAAAAGTCTGCCATATTTGTTTCATAGTTAGATGTTTTACTGGCTATATACGACAAGATTCAACCAACAATTCATTGTTTGGGAAAAGGGATAATTCATTCCCATAGCCATTTTTCATTTTTTTATGTAGTAAAAACCAGCTACTACCGGACAGATAAAATGATGAAGTATTTCAACTATCATGTCATATTGAGAAATGCTGTCCATTTTAATTACCGAATAATGATCAAGTGACCGGTATTAATATTCATTATTGTAATATTTCTTATATCCACATAGGTCTATTAAAACTATCATGAACATTTTTTTGAGATTAAAAAAAGTATTAGGAACCTTAATATATATTTATCATTCTTTGTTAGAAATGACGTGAAATATTTTTCCCGGCTCAAAATACTGTGAATCATCAATATAACCTGGTGGTCCAATGTTTGAGGATTTTGTGGGTATACTTTATCCACGGATTTACATTCCCACGAAAGTACGTGCCCACGAACCAACACAATTTTGCTCATCCACGAACATTGACCCCCAGGAATTAAAATGATTCCACAGTACGGTGCCTTTTTTATTAGTACGTCCATTTGCTTTTTTAAAATTGTTATAGATAACAGTCTCATGTTCAATGTTATGATTGTTCTTTTATTGAAAGAACAAGTTATACAATTTTATGTCAAAGGAGGCAGTAATAAGTCAAAAATGGCAAATATCTCAAACTTTACTCGGGAAAAGTATTCTGGAGCTTTGCTGAAGATTTTCATATACTCCAAAGAAAAATAAAGTAATCATTTTATACGCAAAATACTGGATTCAGTAATTTCAGTTCCCCAACTGAATAAAGAACCATGTGAGAAAGACATTTCGATTTGATGATAATTTAATTACCACCACCACAACCCCCCATTACATTAAATATGATGAGCACAAATATCATATTAAAGCAAGAATAAGTGATTATTTGGTCATTTTTTGGCTGACTTGTTTCATTATAATTGTTTTGTTTTGTATTTATATTAAATTTGACGACAAACTATTCCGTGTTTGTGACAGGTCAACAGGAAGTGCATTTATGGTGGATTTACAGGGGTCCTTATTCACAGGTTGTCTTTAAATTTTTGAGATAGACCACTGTTCCTAATCTTGACCTTTGCCATAAACGTGTCTATCAAATAACATGGTTTTATTCTATACTTACTATATATGTACATGAGTAAAATACTAAAACTGAACGTTATGCCTTTTTTGGTTTTTTTAGAAAACCATTAGAGTTTTGTTTTCTTCCTTAAAACACACTTCCGAAATCTATTTCAGATCAGGATATCAAAGCCAGTTCAAAAGTTAAAAAATAGATAGTTGTATAGATAAAGTCTCCATAACCTCTGAAAAGATTGTATTGGGTCAAGTAATGAAGATATAAAATATTAACTTCCTGCTTTTTTCTTTCAAGTTTCCTTGATTGTATCATGGCCTTCTATCTTAATTTTCCATCTTATATCATGGGATTTTTACCAATAGCAGAAGAAGATACATCAATGACTCCTAATTTTCCTCCCCTATTTTTTAAACTGCTAAGCTCATTTTAATTTTTTGTGCTACTAAGGAAAACAATCAAGATATGAAGGTTCCCTAGGTAATTTAAGTACATTTTCTTTATGGTTTGTCGTAATCTCTGCTTCAACATTCACAAATTTTCTCATTTTAAAAAACATATTTCTAACGATAAGTCCTCTTTCTGCTTTTGAAAGTTATCAAAGCAAATGACCAAAGAAAATATAAAAAGGACGTTTATTAAATGAATATGTACCAATAACAAAATGTAATTGATTTTATTGAAATACAAAAAAGGTTACTTACTATTAATTTAAAACATTCTTTTTAAATATCAATGTAAAAGATAGATACAAATTAGATCGACCTTTAAGGGTGCCCTATAATTTCCACGCTATTATTTTTCTCTTGAAAAGTTTCCTTTTTTTAAGTAATTTTTTATTGCTGACAAATTAAGTTCAAATTTGGTATCTTGATTATAGCTGAAGAGGACTCATAAAAGGAATGTGACCGCCATTTTTGCTCGGAGAATCGCTATACCTGCAGACCCCTATAAATAGGGCAGGACTTTGACACTGCTCAGTGTAATCAGTCGACACCGGTGTAGATGGACGTATGCTTTACAGCACTCGATAGCGACAATAATAACGTAATACTTCATCTAATGCCAAAGAAACGTACAAAATAGTTGTACAGGTCAGTGCAGTACACAAACAAACACAGATACATGTAACTGCAATAAAATGTAAGCAAAGGCAATGCAAGATAGCCAGCACGAACACGGGTCGCCATTCCACGCCGATACACATGAAAATAAAGCAGTCAGGTGTGACGAATCTGAAGAGTAAACCCTGGTGTTGATGTGTCGTCGAAAATGGCTTATGTCTATTAACGAGTCGTATTCAAATTTAAATAGTCAAGAAGACATTTTGAGGCTTAGTTTAGTGGTAATGGAGCTAGCCTTAAGTTTACATAAGAACAAATAGACAAAGAGAGATAACTGCTGAAATTGTTCCCATTGAAAAGTATGAGTCCCCTGAAATTATAGGTAACCTTCCTCTCGAAGATTATCCTTTGTCTTTTACTGTCTCATTGAGATAAATTACTCCACTACTTCTCTCTGCAAATAAAGTCCGTCTTGAAGTTTAGATGAATTCTGAATGATATGTGCATTCTATGAAATGTGGATTGAAATTATGTTAATACTTTATTTTGGTTCAAAAATTATACACAACGAATTATGATATTATTGAATTCTAAGAACAAGATAACGATAGATATAATTTAAATCAGTTCTAATTACCTTGTTTTTTCTCAATTTTTTTTTCTCCTTTCGGTTTTCGATGCTTTGTGTGAATTGAAGAATGTCATTACTTTAAACAGGTAGTCAGTAAAAAAAAAAAACAACCCCATTCTACAGCTTAATTACTGAAAAGTTCTTGTTGTTAATTTCTATGAAAAGATAAGAGAGTTGTACAATTAATCCCTTTGGATCGTGATTTACTACCTAGCCTGCAAGAGAAAATTTAATAGGGTTATATCTTTATCTGTCACTTTTAAATTAATAAAAACCTTTGTATGTAACTATATTTTGTTTGGAAATGTAACACAATGAGTGTATTAATTATAAGTTTAATTGATATATTAATTTGATCAGTACATTTAACTATTTTTTCATATTGTGTTATGAATTATAGTTGATACTATCAGTGGGTAGAGCGATGGAAAATAATATCTTAATTACGAACTTGTTCACAAACTCTGAGAGATTGGGTACAGTAAGAGAGCGTGTTCATTTGACGGACAATTAGTTTTTACAATGTGTTGTTCTCGAACATTGAAACTTCCAATCAGACTTTGTGCAAAGCTGCAGCCATCTAATTCACTGAAAAATGTGCAAGTCTGAAGATACACAATAATGTAATCAGTGGACATTGTCGTATCCCAAAAGGAGATGGAAGACAGAGCTTCAGTGAGAGGCAGACTTTATCAATATTAGTGAAGTAACACTCTAACTCACTAATTGCTGTTACCAAATACTAGTATGTGATCGCTATGATGTAGCTTCTTTACAAAAGATGTGCGCACTGACTATCAATAGCTTTTAACATCTTGGCTTTTAGACGAAGTGACGAACTAGGACAGTTTCTTAGCACCTTAGCTCCGAGACGAACTATGAGAGCTTTTACGAACTAAGTTCTGAAACCTATGTGATGTAATGCCTATATGAGCTTTCACCATCTTGACTCCGAGATCTATGCAATTGAACTTTTCATGTCCCATTGTTTTTGCCTTTGTTGTGCCTTTACAAAAAAACTATAAACTTACAAAAGTCTTCTTCACCCAAACACAATGGCTTATTGTATAAAAATCTTACTGACATTTCCGTTCACCGAAATCAAAGATTTTATAAACCACATGGATCATTCCTGTTTAAACACTAATATACATTTTATTGAGTTATTATAAGTTGTGAGGAAAACTCCTGGATGATTTGGTCCAAGCGATTACCCTTAAACATGTTAATGTTCACCGTGTAAATATATATTAACTGTTATTTGAGTATCTGAACAAAAACTCAGAAACAATGTTTGAAAGATCTTTAATTATATTTTTTATTAGTGGAAAATAAAAAAACAAATTTTAAACTAGGAGACTTATTGTTCACAAAACAATAAGAGGTCTTTCCACCTCTTTAAATTTCTTATAGTTTTATATTTTACTCTCTAATTTAATTTTAAGGGAAATGGCTTAAAAAAAGAAAATAAAATTTTTTTTTTTTTAATGACCTTGACCTTTGACCTTGATCAGGTCCTTTGACCTTGATCAGGTCTTCAAGGTCAAAGGTCAAGGGTCACATTGCAATTGACCCCATGCCTCTACGACTTTTAGTTCTATAGTTATAAGTTTAAATATTAAGTGCAAAGAAGTTAAAGGGCAATAACTCATATAAGGGGTCATTAGATCCTTTAGTACTTATACAATGAAGGTGTGCCTACAGACCCTTAAGATATTAGTGAATGTTTCATGCCTCTACGGTTTACGGTTTTGAAGTAGTAGTGATAACAATGTTTTTCGCATAAGGGACAATAACTTTTGATAGGGTCAATCTTGGGGAACAAGAATGAAATCTTTGAAATAGTTTTAAGAGTACTTATTAATGATGCAAAGACTGATTGCATATGTTAAAAGACAAAAGATATATAAAAAAAGCTTAATTTCACATTTTTGGAATGACCTTGACCTTTGACCTTGACAAAATATTCAAGGTCAAAGGTCAAGGGTCACAATGCAATTAATCCCATGCTTCTACCATTTATAGTTTTCAAGATACAAGGTTTAATAGTAAGTATACAGAAGTTAAAGGGCAATAACTCATATAAGGGGTCATCAGATTCTTTGCATTTATACAGTGAAGTTAGGTTTAAAGACCCTTAAGACATTAGTGAAGGTTTGGTGTCTCTAGGGTCTACGGTTTCGGAGGAGTAGCGATAACAAGGTTTTTCGCAGAAGGGGCAATAACTTTTAGAAGGATTAATCTTAGGGGACAAGAATGAAATCTTTGAAACAGTTTTAAGAGTACATATTAATGATGCATAGACATTAAGTATATGTTGAAAGACAAAAGAGATACAAAAAGAGCTAATTTTCTCATTTTTGAAATGACCTTGACCTTTGACCTTTACATGAATTTTAAGGTCAAAGGTCACTGAATGCAGTTCGTCCCATGTCTCTATGACTTCTTGTTTTGAAAATTTTTAATTATTTGTAAAATTCAAAAAGTTTCAGGGGCAATAACTCATTGAAGGGAGCACCGAATGCTTTCGCAATGAATAGACTGAAGAGTCCTCTTAATTAGTCAAAGACATTGGTGAAAGTTTCATACCTCTACGGTTTACGGTTTCAGAGGAGTAGCGATAACAAGCATTTCTTGCAAAAGGGGCAATAACTTCGATAGGGGTCAAGGTTCATTTACGCAGGGTGAACTGCAATAATCTTTTAAGGAGTACATTCTTATGGACTATAAATCTTTTCGATAAGTCTTCAAACAAAAAAACATGCGGCGGAAAAATAATAATAAAAAAAAAACTAGGAGACTTATTGTTCAAAGAACAATAAGAGGTCTTTCCACCTTCTATGAATTTTAATTTTGTTTTATATCTGACTCCTTAAAATTAAATTCCATGAATAAGAAAACAAAACGGTCTTAAAAGGATAAATTAAAAAAAAAAAAGAAGATAAAAAAAAAATGAAATGACTTTGACCTTGAAAAAATTTTCAAGGTCAAAGGTCAAGGGTCACAACGCAATTGACCCCATGCCTCTACGAGTTATACTTTTCAAGTTATAAGGTTTAATAGTAAGTACAAAGATGTTAAAGGGCAATAACTCATATAAGGGGTCATTAGATCCTTTCGCACTTATACAGTGAAGTTAGGCCTAAAGATCCTCAAGACATTAGTGAAGATTTGGTGTCTCTACGATCTATGGTTTCGGAGGAGTAGCGATAACAAGATTTTTCGCACAAGGGGCAACAACTTTTAAAAGGGTCAATCTTAGGGGACAAGAATGAAATTTCGAAAGAATATTAAGAGTGCATATCAAAGACAGAAGATAGATTTTATATGTTTGAGGATATAAGAGCTATTAAAAGAAATTTATTCCTCATATTTGGAATGACCTTGACCTTTGACCTTGAAATAAATTTGAAGGTCAAAGGTCAATAAAACTTATGCACTTAGTTTCATGTCTCTACGACTTTTCATTTTGAAAATTTTTAGTTTTTTTTATAAAATTTATAAAAAAGCAAAGGTTATCTGTAAATCTTGCCCACAAGCTTTAACGGACACACTAACATACACACAATGGCCATGCAACTAGTTGCGCGAGGGGATAAAAAATCGGCCCTGACAAAAAATGTGATAAAAGGGAAGTTGTCTTTAAGTGAAGAAAAAATTCAGTTATTGTCCATTTTATGCAAACAATTTTATTACGATTCGTTTCAAAGTATCAGTAAAATTATGTTGTGTTTGACTAATTTAAATATTATTAAATTGAAAAAAATATATGTTTGAAAATAGATATAAGTTGCTAAAAGTACTGATACCAAATCAGTGGCGGATCCAGGATTTTGGATTAGAGTTGGTTCTATGGGATGTAACAGCCTCTGGGTAATTAAATAGATAATTTTCATATGACGTATTTTCTCTCCGAGTTATTTCTCTTGGGCGCCATCTTAGTGGTCAACCTGTCAGGTATTTTTTTTCTTTTTCTACCCAAATTTAAGTAGGTGTAGCAGAATTACTTTTGGGGGTATCTCTCTAAATAAAATTTATGAAAAGAAGGATCTAACAAATGTAAATTTCTCAGACAAAACGATTCCTAACCTATAAATGCATGAAAAGTTAAAAGCATGCTGACCTTCAATATGACGGCCAACGGATAATAACCTTTTAATTTGGGCCTACTGAAAGCTAACTTGTATATATATGCTTTTCATACCATGTATAGTATATTCGTATTAAATTGTAATTGGTTGACGGAATATCGTATGTATGTATCGTGTCATATCGTAGTCATTCGTACGAAACGAATATCTTATTGCCTCTGATTTTCTGTTATAAATGTAGACCCATAATCTTTATAATTCTACCATGTGAATTTGAAATCTTGATGTCAGAACTGATAATTAAATATATATATATATATATTGTGTAAATTTTGCACCTGTATAGATTATCTTTACTGGTTGCAACCGTGAATAAAACTTTTATTTATGAATTATCGATAACAAATGGGTAGCAATTGTTCCTTCGCCATGCAATCGTCAACATTAAGTGAAAGTTGCGGGTCCTTCGGATGATATCTTAGAAACCGAGCCTTGTGTGACAGTAGACCTTGACACGATCAAGAGCCCTCACTGATTAAAGGTCGTAAGTGCGGAGTCAAGGTCAAATTTGAAGCCCTTCCCCGGTATATATGAGTAAAACATTACCGAATAAAACAACATACAATCATTCAATCCAAACCTTTAGAATTTCATGAATTTATTCCATTAACCTTTCAGCATAGATATTGTAACATGATTTCGAAATAATGATATTAAAACTATATTTAATCATGATATTAAAATATAAAACCAATATACTTATGTAATTTTATTAACATAATGATAAATAGCACAAACAATTTTTTTCTGAAACCAGCGGTATTTCTTATAGATTTACATTTCAATCGTTCACCTGAATAATGTTTACCAACAATACCGGAAAAATTGTATAGATTTTGTCACAAGGGTAAATATTTGTGCAAATTTTTTTTGATAGAATTATATAGAAAGCAAAATAAAGTCTTAGTCTAATTACCAAAGACAGCATACGATTTCTTTATACGTATTTAAGGGATTTTTTTATTTCACGCATGTCATTTGTTTGTGTAAAGAATCCTTCAGTTGCTTGAAAACGTATAGCTGCAGCACTGTACCTCTCCGAAAAAATATATTGACTGACCGGAGTGCTACTGTGCCACCCATTGTAAAAACTGTATATTTATTGCACACAAAAGTCCAGTTTAGTTGTAGATTAATTTTGTAAAATACAAATATGTTAATTGAAAAAAAATTCTCAAAAAGGATGTCTGAAAGATCTTTAATGATATTTCTATGATTATAGTAAAATAAAAAAGAAAACAAATTAGAATAAGAGTTTCTTGCCTCTTTCTTTGAAACTATAGACACGTAAAGTACAAAGTAGAGTTAAAATTGTGTTCACTCCAACACTAGGAAAATAAAAAAGTCATGAAGTCTGGAAAAGAGCAAAGCAATTATTCTTTGTTTTATAGAACATTTTTTTAAGGGCAAGCGTTTTTTTTTGTTTTTTTTTTGTTGGCTGTGGTCCTTTTAATTTCATCATTAGTTAAAGAATCGGGAAACGACGACTCCCAGTACCATGGTTAAAAAACTAAGGACAGGTGCACCGGAACCGGCTAAAAATTAGAACAGAAACATTTTGTAGAAAAAAAATCAAATGACAATTTTCAGTTCACAATAAAGTCATCAATAAAACTTACAACATCCTGCCCCAGTCAAGAGCTTTCTGGCGGGCGCTGTTATAGTATCCGCACTACCAGCACCACATTTCTCCGCAGCGTCTCCCAGACATGTAAGATAATCATTGATATCTCTACAATTTCAACACATCATGCATTAAAAAGGAGAAATGGCTTAGGTCAAACTAAATCAAACGATTAAAATAAAAAAAGCAAAATAAAACTTCATAGTTTTTATTGTAAAAGCTAATTCAGAAAATTGGTGTCCCTCAATTCGGGAAAAAAAGAGAGCATGTGCAGTTGGGTGGATTTCCCCCTGAATTTGTTTAAATGTATATTGAAGTAAATAAAAAATGCCAATATGGATATAAAGATTTGATAGGTTATATTTTTGTGTGTATAAAAGATTCTTTTTATATAAAATATTTATCACACTGTAATGATAATTTTATGAGTTTGTACAGGCCAGACGACATCACTTTTTTTCATTTCACAGTCATGCTGAATTGAGTAAAAAAAAAACACCCCCCCCCCCCCCGAAAAAAAAAGAAGGGATCGTTTGGGAATCAAACCCGGGGCATCTCACATGTCAAGCTAGAGATATACCCCTCAAAGCAACTTTAAAATATATAGGAAATCCTAAGAAGAAAATAACCCATATAACCATCTTCGTCAGAGAATCATAATAATTATACATATTACCAATGGAATATTTAAACAATATTATCAAGCCATTTCATTAATAATATCTAATTATGAGGAGTGGAAGCCGAAAATATATAATAATCACTATTTGTTCTTTACTTTATCAAATTATAAAATCTAAATTTATCAATTCATTAATTCTTTGACATTGAGTTTCTTCAAACATTAGTCTTTCGAAATCCCAGTTTTGTTTACATCATATAATCTTTCATGTTTATAATATTTGGTTTGCGTGCATTTAAGCGAGATATTCACACCTGGCATGCACAAAATAAACAAAATGATTTGATTTGTAGGTTCACCACTGATTTGTCTTCATAAGATAAACAAAACCTTATAATGCGACTCAATTTTGTATGATACACATAATAATGCTATGTATCAGAAAGCTTATGTTTGGGCTATTCAATTATTTTTAGAAATTGCTAATGTACAACAAGGGCATGGCACTGTATAAAAAGAACTTTGCACAACACACGAAAATTGTATGTTGCTGCGCCATGCTAAAACCACAAGAAAAAACAACAACACTACTTCCATGGCTCTATGTGGAATGAAACTCTGGTCAGATACCGTGATTCGAAGATTGAACCCATGGCCGAAACCAAACTTGCAGTAGAATCCGGAACCTAAATTATGATTTTAAGGTTCCAATCGGAACGCGAAATATCCGGAACGTAAATTATGCGACGGCGGACAGACTCAAATTAATATCCCCAACTTTCAGCGAAAGCGGGTGACAAAAACAGGTGTATCTTATGTCATATAGAAAATAAACCACAAACAAAATTGTAATTAGTGTTACACATTTACAGTACGGGCAATCACACGATTCGAACAAAAGTATAACTTTTCAAAAAGCTTATCGTCTTTAGCAACATTTTAAACAGTAATTGACCTCTACATGTATCTATCAGGTTGTATCATTACTGAGAATTTCTTGGCTTTTTATTTCTTCAGTTTACTTTTAATGAATTATGTCTACAATTAAAAAAAATAATCGAGTATTTTATTAGCTTTTAAAAGTAACGATTTTCATTTAAAAAATTATTACGAAGAATTCGCTTCGTGAAAAGTATCGTAAAATATGTGACATATGAGGACTAGCTTCTCTTCTCTCCAGGTTTTTAAAATCTTTTTTAGACGAATGTTTCGCAAAATGTTTTACCAGGATTTTTCTCTTATATGTCCTTATAAATTACACAATCTCCAAACTTGCATTGTATTTAAAAGCACATTACCCCCATCCAACAGACGTTGCCTACGTCCACCGCCCGCTAAATTAAGAAATCGCTATGTTAAGCACTGCAACAACTACATCAACACTGAGAAAAAAACTAGTTGAAGTGCTAAGAAGACTAGTAAATTTACTGTCCATACAATCACTACCTTAAAAGTAGTTTTACTAGGTATTGGGTAGATTTACTAGATAAGATTAGTAAATCTAGAATTGATAAGTAACTTTCACTAGGTATTTAAGTACACTGTATCTATACTACCCCCGCTCCACTTCTAACTATTTTAGCCAGTAAACAGAAAGATAACTAATCACGACAAACGCTTTACGAGGCACACTAGTTAAAATCACTATGTATTTCTTTCATTGAACGAGACTAGCAACGAACGACACGATGATGATACATTTGTATTAGTAACCACCTCCTCGTGACGTTTTTCTTTCAACCATGAAATAGATCACAACTATAAGAACATTGACTTACTTGCATACTTTTTCCTTGTCTTTTCCGTCTGATGGCTTAGAGATAGTACACTTTCCGGCATCTGCACAAGCATCGATCACTGCGTAAAAAGATTTTTGTGGTTCAGTTTTTGCTCTTTAATTGTTAAGCGAACTATTTCCTCTTTGATCAAAATTTTAAATCAATACCTGTAAACCTCTTCAACCCGAAGAACTATAATCAAAGTTTTAGTTGGTATTTCTGATAATGAACTTGTACCCTCTTTTGATAATCAAATTAATACTTTGTTTAATTAAATCTCCATTTAACGTTTGATTTGCACATTTGATAGGATGAATAATGAAACCAAGAACAACGGAAAACTTGCGTCCTTTCTTCAATTGCCTAATTTTGTTTCATAAAAAGGTCATAAACGATCTCTTTTATGCTAACAACTATGACCTAGAATTTAATTCAAACACTTGTTTACCACACAGTAAAACTGAGAATAGACTTAGGTCAACTTTATAGTCTTGAATATCTTTCTTCACTAGAGTCTTAAAAAGTATATCTTTCCATAAAAAAAATAATACAATCATGTTAAAAGAAATTGATTTGATTGTCAAAATTACTTCCGAAATCATCTGAAATTTTGTATGAGATATGTTTTCAAGTTACGATTTTGATGCCAGGTTTACCCGAAAAGGGAAAACAAATGCCAGATATTGAAACACTTAAAAATAATCATTTGTTGTAATTTGGGATGCTGCTCTATTTATTTTACATTTCACATTATGGATAAGGTCGAACTATGTTTTTTTACAATGACAAACAACAAATTACAAGTTACAATGTACGATGTTTTACCTTTAATGACAACACTAACTGTCAACAAGGCGGCAAGGAGGAAAGCAACACTGGTCACCGACATTGTGGGATACTGCTGTAAGCGTTTAGTGATGGATTACGGTAATTAAGAAATAAACCTTAAAAACTGAGAAATAAATATAAGTAAGCATGAAAGTTTATTTACTCAATTTCAAAATAAAACAAATAAAAAAGTTATCAATTGATAGAAATGATTCCCTCAGAGATCATTATTCAAAATCAAAAATAAATTGATAGGAATTTTTGATATTTAATATAAATCGAACAAAATTGGAAACAGATGTTTCACTGCTAATGAGTAGTAAATTATTTTGGATTAAAATTATTAATAGTACACATATAACTAAATTTCTTTTAAAAAAATAATGAAATGGTTATAGAGAAGTAAAATACCTGTGTGGCACCAACTTCTGAACGGTTTATGAAATCTTCGCACAGAAAGCGCGCTTTTATATACATGTACTTATATACTCTCTGTCTTCCGCCTTCCCTTATGATTGGTAGTATCGTGCATCCAGTCAGCTCGGCTGTCTCCGGAACCTAGTACTATCAGAACCTTTGGTAAAGATCCGTGATAGCGTATATAACGCAAAAACGAGGCTTACCGAATTTCTGGTAGTCTTTCATTAACTGAAAAGAACACACAACCATAATTGAAACAGATTATTTTTTTCATACATTTGATCTAATATCGACTAATTGTTATATGTGTAGTGATTGAAGTTTGGGTAAATTTCAAAGTTTTCATTAAAAATTCAAATAATCATTTAATATTGCCGAAAACATAGGTACTACATTTACAATTAATCTGTTTATATAACATCCTGGGTCAAAAACAAACATTTTATGTACGTCAGGAGTTAAAGGGGCTTGGACACAGATTCAGCTAAAATTTCAAAATCGATTTTTCCATTTTTACAAATATTTTACTAGGGTCTTTCTAATGATTGATTGATTGTATACTGTTTAACGTCCCTCTCCAGAATATTTCACTGATATGGAGACGTCACCATTGCCGGTGAAGGGCTGCAAAGAACTATATGCGGTATGTTGCATATAGTTGCCCCCACAAAAGTCAAATTTTGAAAACTGAAATATGCTGAATTTAGTAAATTGTATGAGAAATATAAATTAATTGAAAATATTATAGTGTCAAAGCAGTGTATTCATAATTTTTGTTTTTATGACGTCACAAACTAGTCCGATTTTATATCCTTTTTCAGAAAAAGGACAAAATGGACAAAATTTCAACAATTTTAGCTTTAAAATTTATAGAGCGCAAGTTTGTTCAGGAACAATATTGACATATTTCATTGATATTATCATTCTACACATTATATCAAAATATTGATCCTGAACACACATGCGCTCGGTGATTTTTACTCAAAATATCGACGAAATATGTACATTTTTCTGTAAAATTCATAAAAAAACTGAAATTTACGTCATGTTTGTGACGTCATTACAAACATATGGCGTCATTAATTATGAAAATATTCAGTGCTTCGAAGTCAGTGTATACTCCCCTGTTTAAGAACTTAATTAAATATATCTCCATCAAAGTTTGATTTGGGGGGCAAATATTGGTTATTACCGAATAAAGTTCTTTAGGCCTATGCTCGGCACTTACGGCCTATGAGCAGGGAGGGATCTTTATCGTGTCACACCTGCTGTGACACGGGGCCTCGGTTTATACGGTCTCATCCGAAGGACCGCCCCATTTAGTCGCCTTTTACGACAAGCAAGGGGGTACTGAGGACCTATTCTAACCCGGATCCCCACGGGGTGTCTTTCTAATGATCATCAATCATCTGAACATCAGTTGTCGAGATACAAGACAGATTTAGGGCCCCAAACCTCTGTTATGTAAACAAAGCCCGTGTCGTGTTTTTGTTTACATAGGTTAATATACTATAATATTTTCGTTCGAAGTAGATAATTTCAATAAAGAAGTTAATTTTAAATACGATTCGACGGTTTCTTTTGATTTACTTACTTTCATTTTGTTATAAATATGATATTTTCTATATGTAAGCAAAAACAAGGCACGAGCCTTGTTTACATTATGGAGAACCTTAAGTTCTGTATCTCGTTTGTTAGTCATCAAATGATGTTCAAATTTTTGCTAATCATTAGTTGAGGACTTAAGTATGTATTGTAAACATTAAAATTAGTTTAAAACATTCAGTTGAAACTGTGTCCATGCCCCTTTAAAGGGATTACACAACGCTTATGTTTCCCATCGGCAGGAATTTTAAAACAGATTTTGTTAGGTATTTTTACTTCGAATATAAACCTCAATTCATTTTACTTGCATATAAGGATGTCTTTTTTGATGGAGGATTTTTTCGTGCTCTTTATAAACTCTTTTATTGTGAAGCTTAATTCATGACCATTATTTACCATAACTATACACTTAGCAGGCTTACTTTGGTTACATAATACCCTAGAGGTAGATCCGAGTAACAGAAAATGCATTACAACTTTACAACCATCATTCAATGAGAGTGAAATCTAAATAAATGTAATAAATTTAATTATGCACCCTCCCCTTGAAATAAATATTTTGGACGCACCTTTCTTCATCATAAATATGTACTTCGACCATTACCATAATAACCATGAGCAAAGGAAAAGATTTTCAAAGAATGCGTGCATTTTCACAATATAATTATTAGGGTCCCACCCTAACACCAGAACCCAGGGGCCCTGAAATTCACAATTTCAGAGAAGCATTCTTCCTCATCATAACTATGTACATAGTTTATTGGTTACATACCCTGGAGGAGAAAAGAAAATTTCTAAAGAATTTGGTTTTTTTTCACTATATAAACACCAGAACCACTGATCCTGTTGCCATTAAATTCACATTTTTGAAGAGGCAGCCTTATTCAAAATAGCCATGTACTTAGTTAGTTTATTTAATACCCAGGAGCAGAGAAGATTTTCATAGAAGAATGCATTGTCATTTTATAATCTATTTAGCCCCGCCCTAGCACTAGAACCACTGACCATTGGGCGATGAATTTCACCAATTTGGTAAAATACTCCATGCCTACAGTTTCACTCCTTGATGTCCTGGAATAAAGATGTATAAAGATTGCAGAGGAGAAGCTGAAAATGTTTAAATGTTAATACAGGACGGACGATTCACGACAACGGACGAAAAGAGTTAGCAATAGGTCACATGAACTCATTAAACATTTGCAAAATGACCGTTGAGAAAGGAGGGAGAGCAGTTGGAATATTGATATCTGGATCATCCTTGCTCCATGTTTTACTCACTTTTATTTTAGTGATTATTCGTCCTTGATATTATTAATAAGAATTATCAACCACTATAAAACCCATTGAAACCCATTTTTCAATGGGCTGTGTGTCATTTTCATCGCCAACTTATCAAAATTTGAGAGCTTTGGACAAAATGTAAGCAAACCGCAAGTGATCTGGATTTTCGTCTGAGGCCAAGTTTTGGCGTCACAACCAGGTTAAAAGACTGTTACATTGTCCTGAAACTATTTTAGAAACATTTAAACAAACAACTTGAATGGTAAGAAAAAGAAATTGGTGCTCGTGTCAATCCAATATTATCTGAAAGAGTCTGAATCATCCTTAAAACGGTACGCTTACGTGCTAGAGCCCGAAGGATATTGACCAAAAGGCATTTGTGATGATGCACTGCCCAATCCCCAGATCTGAATCCCATTGAACACATTTGGGAATTTTATAAGGAATGTTAAAGCCCCCCCCCCTTCGGTCACAATTTCAAGGCTTTAGAAAGACCTGTGCAGTAGGTGTAGCACCAGATTGGTCAATCTCCTATGAAGGGGTACATAGTAATCATAAAAAAAGAATGTCTTGCAGTAATCAGAGCAAGTGGTGGTCTTACTCCATAGAGATTATTTTATGTGAATTTTTATTTGAGGGTACATCCTTTTCTTATCTAAAGAGATATAGGAAATACTTAAATCTTGATTGAATATAATATGTATTTATTTCATTATAACAATTTAAAAAATGGTTAAAATATCTTTGGTTAAATCCCCCCCCTGTTTTTTTTTTTTTCGTTTTCTAATCAATTGTCTTCAAAATATTGATTTTGTAAGCAAATATTTGAAATTGGTACAATTAATATTGCCGGATATTTTACATGTATCTTGTTTAGCTTTATTCAAAGAACGAGTGCACTTACGGGCCCCGGTAAAATGTGATGAAATAAACAATCAGATTAATCAAAATTTTTCATCCCAAACTATTAAATGATATCTAAACCGTACGAGTCAACAAATTTTACCCCTGAAATTCACGGAATATACAAAGAACAAAATCATAGAATGTGGCAGGGGTCAGCCGACATTTGTGATTATCTATAGTAAATCGAGAACGGTCAATCTTTTCAAAGATGTTTACTATGAGCCTAACTTTGTACAAACTTGTGCGAATCACAAAAGACGCATAATACATTTATAAAACTTTTGAGAAAGTAGGAAATTTGTACACGATTAGGCTGGTACTTCAAATATTAAAAATGTACAAAAAGTACAATGTTTTTCCTATAGTAAGCGAGTGCTATTTACCTGTATGACCCATGTTAAACCCACGTGTGGAATAAATTATCTAAAATACTTATAGTCACGTAAGTTCTACCAAGGTAAACATTCCTCAAAGGTTCTCACTGTAAAACATCGGCAGGTTGTGTATCAATTAGTCAAAGTCGTGCCGCTTAAAAAATATTTGTACGTATTTGTTTTTAAAAACACGAGAGTGTAAAGTGAGTTTAGTGCCATTCATAAAAGTGTCTAACATTTTTAACATTCATGCAAAACAGTGAAACAGGTATTGAAAGCCACCTAAACACTTCTTTTCAGTTTCAAATTCAATGAAACTATTATTGTATTTTTTTTAAATCAAATGCAAGAGTACCGATTTCTTAGTTTGATCATTATGCTACAGGCAACTAAACAACTTCATTCAATTTTTTAAAACAGATTTGGCGCAAAAATTAACATTCCACAAACGCGCCCGACTATGATCCACCACCACATTGTTCAAGTGTCGATTCAAATATCTCTTCCCCTCGATTTACATAAACGAAACTCAAAGAAGGTTCGGTACGACTCTTCTGGATTTGGGGTATCCAAGGGCATTTAAAAATATTCAATTGTTTCAAATCCATGCTGATTTAGGACCCATTAAGTATTGCTTAGCTGCAATAATGTAGCCCTCTCCGATTTTTTTTTTTTTTTTTTTTTTTTTTTTTTTGGGAGAGGGCTACAACTCCTTAGGATCTCTATAATGGCGCAGATGCGGCAGTGGATCACTCCCGCACGGATTTCGGCTCAAATTATCAGTAAACGGCTATTTTATTATTATCTCTTACCTGGAATCCAAATATGTAATTATGCAAAACATAAATCGATCCAAAAATATTCACAACGACCCATATATCGGTTATTTTTCGTGTGTGTCAACAGCTTAACTTGAATTTATCCGCCATGTTTACTGACCTTGATGGATTTATTTTGGGACAGCCAATGAGAATTTAGGTTCTATAGGAGCGGATCTATTAGGAATTCCCTTATTTTAAGCATACGTATCGCTGTTTGCGCAAAAATAACACTTGAAATGGTTTTATTTATCGATGTTTTTGTAATATATTATAGCACAATCGTTTATAAACATCGACATTTGCTTTATTTGGTTGTTCCAAATTTCAAGCGAAAGTCTCACTACGTCACGCGTGAACTATCATGGCTGCTGAATATTGCAGCTGGGAAAGACACAGATTTATTTAACATGGTTTTCGAGTTTAACAGGCTATGTTGTTGACAGTGAATAAAAATTCCGTCTTATAAGAAGTAAGTTTAATGTAAAAATAATTTATTTTGCCTCCAATCACCCGTATAAAAAAAATATATTTGCACCATTACGGAGATGCGATGGAATTGTAGCCCTCTCCAGAAAATATCAGATAAAAAAATCGGAGAGGGCTACATTATTGCAACTAAGTATTGCTTTACTTGTCCTTTGTGCAGTTAAAAATAAGCCTAATTGTTTGAATATATTAATTATTTACAGTAAATATACATGTCTTTTTATTATTGAAACCATCACCGCATTGCTTTCAAATGTGAAATTCATTTTCTTTCTTCGCTTATGTCTATTTTTTATTTATCTCCCCAATCTAAGTATTACAGTGTTCTACGAAAGCAGCGATGTCTCTGTCGAAAGAAATTTTGATTAACTTTATTTCTGTGTTTCCTTCCTTTTCACTTCAAGTGACCTTTAGCTTATTATTCGCCATTTTATTCCTTAACAAACTAGAAAATTCTATTTAAGTTTTTTTTTTCTTCCGCCAAAACATGTTTTATCATTCTCTCTCAGCAAACATACTTGAAACTTTTTTTATCATTTTAAAACAGTCTGTGCGTACGTGATAATACAAGCCTATCAAATAATCTTAATATTTTTAATGTTTTTTCCCACTCATTCTATATCAAAGTGAACTCAACGGACATCAGGCATGGGCTTCATCAGGATTTGAATAACCTCGTATGAAGTCATCTATACTTATATTTTAATACAAATGTACATTAATAAATTTTGCAAATAAATTCCAAAACAACTTACTCCTCTAGAAATACACTGGGTATAATGTGATGTCCGTAAACTATATTTAGATTTCAATCGCATTGTATTTATTGTAAGTTTAATAAAAAGTCTAGTCTACTTCATTTTCGTTTGACAGCCCCGAAATAGCACAAAAAAATACTACAGTGGTGGTTCCATTTAGCGGAACTGAGTTACTGATTTTTTTTTAAATAAAACTGATATGAAGCAAACAGTTAATTGTTTCATAAAACATTATTAATGAATGTTTAAATAAAAACTTGTTTTATGTGAGGTAAAACAATTAAGTTTGATTAAATCTGCAAATCCTTTCCGGTTATGTCCAATCTCACTCTTCATTTAAAGTTCTGAACAGTTGGAGAACATCGAACCAAAAGTTAAAGAAAGAAAATCGATTAATATCAATGGGGTTGGAAAAACATTGTAAAGTACTCGGTATTACAATTAGTTAATGACGATATTTAGAGTACCTAGTGCAAATAAACTTACAAATAAATATAGATTAATTGCTATGGTTATTTTTTTTCAATAAATAGTAAAGTTGCTCTGCTTTAACAAGCTTATTTTATCGTATTTATGCAGAGCTTTTAAAAACTTCATCACTGAATCAAAGAGCAATTAACAATTTTAATTTCAATAAAGCTGAGCTCATCAATATTACAAAAAATTATATCGAATGTATTCTTAAACATATTTAATGCATACAAAGTTATTAAACGCATGTTATTTAAAGGTTTTAATAGCTTATAAAATGTAAATTTCTGCTTTATTTCAGACATGTAAGATGGTACGAAAACGTTTTTCATGGATCCTGTATTGCACATACAACGTTAATACTGTTCCTTGTTAATTTTGGAAGGTAACAAAAGGTTTCACTTTTGCTGAGTTTTCCCTGTGTATTAATTGACTTGAAATAACAAAAAGATCTTTTTTTCATTTTTCTTTTCAGACTTCTAAGAAAACAACCAAATAACTGCCAAAATAGCCTGACGCAATAATTGATAAGAAAATAAAAAAATAAAAGTTTCTGCTTATATATTTACATTGAACATTGTTGTTTTTATCATTTTGCTTGAGTTTTTCATAAAATAAAATATTTTTCCTCAGTTTTGGAAAGGTATGAAAATGAAGTAGACAATTTGCAAGCATGAAAATTGCAAAGTTATAATTTTATTTGAAATTGTGATGTTGAAATTCTTCTAAAATACAAAGCATATTAAGTTTATTAACAGGTAAAAATAAAACAACAGCAGGTATATGCAATGATATTGATATCAGAATTTCATCTTAAAACCTGCTTGGCAAGCATGGTGCGACCAAAATTTTTTAACAAAGCGGAAAACTCTTTCTCGCATCTCACAATCTTAAGATAGATACATGTATATTAAACACATAATAAGAAATTATTTTGAGAGAAAAAGCACGCAATATACAATTAATGATTATGGACTCGCCTGGGTCAATATTGGTATTTTTCTTGTGAATAACAAAATGTTCAACACCAAAAAGTCCATAATTCTTTTATTTTACAGTCCGGATTTGAATAAATAAGACATTGAAGGCAACATGACAAAATCGAAATCATTTTTGAAATTTTGTAATTGAAAAAAGTCCAGATCACAGTTTGTACACTCAGTGTTTTCATTTTCAAGTTCCGCTTTGTGTTAGACGTCCAACTGTTTAATAATAGTATCCTGCGATTGTTCTCTCTACCATTTTCCCTGCCCAAAAACATAGCTGAAGCCGTTGCATCCATTGTTTACAACGTTGTTTGAGGTTTTGATTGTGACATCTCCTTGCCGCTGCACGCGCTCTGACCCTCCGGTGTTTACGGTGTCAAATCCAGTGAAAATGTCTTGTTATGAACTGTTTTGCGCTTGTAAAGATTATATAGGGAATATAAATAGACTACCGGTATATATTGATAGGTCTTCATTGTTATATAAGAGGCCTATGGGCCACATCTCTCACCTGAGCACTGTGACTAGGAATAAAAGCAGAAATCCATTTTTGATTGAAAAGTTTTAACCTCAAACACAGGAACGGAGCTTTGAAATAAAGAGAGACTAAAAATAAGATCAGCGACACTATTCAAAATTACTGATATAATAGTAAAAACAATTGCATAAGAATTCCTTCCTGAGCTGTAGAATTTTGCTCTTTTCCATTTTATTCTGATAACAATAAAGACACCAAGATGAGTCAAAACCATTCCTTACAGGGGTGAGGGTATGATTAATTTGTATCTAAACTAACTAAGGATGCATGCATATTTTTTTGACTACTGTGGCTTTATTGCCATTTACATTTGAACTTACATTAATGCTACCCCCCCCCTCCCAAACTGAAATATGACACATCATGGCTTTTGCTGTCCTTGAAATATTTTTCTTTTGTATTCCTATTAAGTAAACTTCCTGAGGATTCTTACATAAAAATATGATCAATTTTGAAAAGAAGATTTTTGATGAATTTACTACATATTTCTTTGTAAAACTTTGATCGTCCATTGTGGCCCCGCCCTACTCCCAGGGGTCATGATTTTAACAAACTAATAAATCTACAATATCTGAGGATGTTTTCATATAAATATGATCAATCATGGATGTGCTATTCTTAAAAAGATTTTTAAAGAATTTTCCTATATATTTCTATGTAAAAATTTGATCGGCCATTGTACCCTACCCTTTAAAGAATTTTCAGATATATTTCTATGTAAAAGTTTGATCGGCAATAGTGGCCCTACCCACCCCCGGGGGTCATGATTTGAACAAACTTGATTCTACACTACCTGAGGATGCTACAAAATAAATATTATCAATTATGGCTGTGCTATTCTTGAGTAGAGGAATTTATAAGAATTTTACTATATATTGCATGATAAACTGATCGTCAATTGTGGCCCTGCACTACCCCCGAGGGTCATGATACGAACAAACTTAAATCTATAGTACCTGAGCATGTTTCCATAAAAGTTTCACCTTTTTTAGCCTAGTTGTTCTTGAGAAGAAGATTTTCAAAGATTGTTCCTATATATTTGTGTGTTAACCTTGGGTCGTAAATTGTGGCCCCGCGCTACCCTCGGAGGTCATGCTTTGAACAAATTTGAATCTACACTACCTGAGGATGTTTCCATATTAGTCTCATCTTTCATGGCCCAGTGGTTCTTGAGAAGTAGAATTTTCCTCTATAATCCTGAATAAACTTTGATCGTCAATTGTGGCCCCTCCAAATCCCCGGGGGTCATGATTTGAACAAACTTGAATCTACACAACCTGAGCATGTTTCCATCTAAGTTTTATCTTTCTTGGCCCAGTTGTTCGTCAGGAGAAGATTTTTAAAGAATGTTCCTATATATTTATATGTAAAACTTTGATTGTCAATTGTGGCCCCGCCCTACCCTCGAGAGTCATGCTTTGAAAAAATTTGAATCTAAACTACCTATGGATGTTTCCATATAAAGCTCATCTTTCATGACCCAGTGGTTCTTGAGAAGATTTCAAAATATTTTTCTAGTATATTCCTATGTGAAAACTTTGTCAATCGTTGCCCCGCCCTTCCCCCGGGGGTCATGATTTGTAATAACTTTAAGTTTCATTTTTCCTGGCCCAGTGGTTCTTTAGAAAAAGTTTTTAAAAGATGCCATCAATTTCTCACTAATTTTTAATTATCTCCAGTTGAAAAAGGGTGGTGTTCTTCATTTTAACAAACTTGAATCCCTTTTATCCAAGTAGACTTTGTGGCACGTTTTGTTGAAATTGGCCTAGTGGTTCTTGAGTAGTTGAAATTGTGAAAAATTTACAGACCGACGGACACACGGACGCCAGACAAAATGTGATAAGAAAAACTCACTTGAGCCTTCGACTTAGGTGAGCTAAAAATTAAAACAATTTTTGGTCACTTAAAAAAAAATCCGGTGACCATGACTCCCAAAGCAAAGACTAAGGACAGGTGCACCAGACCCAGCTAAAAATAATAAAAACACATACCATTGTCAGTGTTATAGAGATATTTAATTGATTAGTTTAAGGAAAAAAGGTCACGTGAAGAAAGATGCAATGGATGTATCTCATTTTAATTTTAAAAAAATTGATTTATTATTTATTTATTTATTTTTTTTTTGGAAAAATGGCAATTTGGTACAAGTTCTTATTTCACTTGGACTTAGAAATCATCAATAAAACTCACAACACCATGTCTGAGAAAAGTCCTCTTTGGGGAACTCTAAAATCGATCTGTCACCACATGTCTTTGATGCTGCTTGTACACAAATCAGGTAATCATCAGCAATCCTGTAATCACACCAAAGCACGTAATGAACATAACACGTTAAAAAAAGGCAAAAACAAACTTGATTTATGTGTAGTTTAACGTTTAAATAATGACTGTTTTTAATTACATTGTTCACCAAAATTCCAGATAAAGTTGAAACAATCCCGGATCAAGTTACAGTTTGTGTCATTTCAGTTTTATTTTTAATAAAAGTATATAAAGGGCAAGCGAAGTTTCGGTATTGGGAAAGGCTATAATAGAATCACCTTGACCGTCTGATTGAGCAATCTTATCAAGGCTATAACTCTACTCGCCGAGTGGAAAAAGTCGAACTCAACCATGAAACGGTATCTGCTAATCCAACACAGAGATATAGATTGGCTAAAAATCTGTTTCAAAAATTACATCTGAAACATGTCGTAGTGTTTTATTGGAAATAAGACATTATCAATTTTTGTTAATTCAATACAATATTCACAATCTCGAATTGGATTTTTAAACAAACTCTTATATAATTTTCCTCTTTGCCCGAGATTAGCTTGCCATTTATGGTTGTGTAGATAAATTATCGTAGAAGACAATGGTAATGAACAGTTTGCAAATGAATTTCCTCTGAAGGTGTAACTGATTGCGCTTCTGAGGAGGGGGCAGTCAGTGTAATTCTGAGTTAGATACATATGTACCATGTGTTTTATTATTACTATGGGTTAAACATTTCCAAAACGAGTGCTATGAGCTCAGCAAAGAAAAGTCTATTGATTCCTTCTAATAAATGAAGAGATAAAGAACACGAACAGTGTTTGTTAACATCTCGCAAAAATTACCCAAGATGAAAGTCATCTACAATGTACTCACCATTCAACACGGACGACGACGACAGCAACGATCGACACGATGATTTTTCATACCAACATTATGTTGATCGCCCCGAGAAGAACATTGACTTACTTGCATTTATCCTTGTCTTGTCCTGCCAGAGCTACAGCGGATTTCAAGTCTGACTTACACGTCTCTTCCTCGTGACAGCTCTGTGGATTTGGCACTGGGTAAAGAAAGAATATTTGTGAGACGGATTCCAACTCGTGAAAATATGGAAAGAAATTCTGTCCCAGTCTTTTAAATGCCCGTCATAACTTGTTGGTCGAGAGTTTTGACCTATACTCGGCAATCAGGGCAATATTACATAAATCACAGTATAATCCAATCCACACTTTGCAAAAGTTGTTTTCCTTTGCGGGGTCAACCAAAAGGGAAAGAAACGTCATTTCTTCTCTTTATCCTACGAAATATTGAGGCGTGCTGTGAAAAATCCATTGTGTTTAATATTTTTTTCTTTCAGTGTGTGGGTAGCCCCATCTAGCTTTTTTGAAGTCAAATGACGAAGTTACAAACCTAAAAACTACAAAGGCTATACTGTGTGGATTGTATGGGTTTATCCCCTAAGATGGCGGCCAAGGCAAATAACTTTTGGAAAGTGTGGATTGGTCTATTTCACTATTTAAAATGTTATAATTTTACTGTAGGACATTGTCTACATTGTAACATAGAAATCAACTAAATTGTTTTGTTTAGCCACTGTGTTAGCACCGATATTTTCAGGAAAAAGTCAAATTGCCGCATAAATATAATTACAACAGTCAGAATTACAATGACAATAGTGTTGCATTATGCATGTACTATGCCTAAATAGTAGGCAGGTTTTGACACATAGCATAATATTAATGCAACACTATTATAATATGTTGACGGTGCGACCGTTAGAGCGAGAGCAAACTCTTCTGTCGCTTTGATTTAGATCGGGCTCGTCAAACCGCACATGACATTTGGTTCGTCTAGACTCTGACGTCACATGACCTCATATGTAAGTTGCAATACCAGAAAAAGCCTGAAAACAGTGCTGAAAGTTAATGAAGAACGTTTCGTTTTCTATTTACAATTTATCTTAAATATATATCCATTAAATATAGGCGAGTCAACTTTTTGTTGAACATTTGCCGTTATTCTCGCGAGAACGTAGCTAAAACAAGTGATGCATTGTGGGTCGAAATTACGGCATCAAAAAATTCTATCGAATGAATGTGCAATAGTCCGAATTTTCTCTTCGCACAGGCGTTGCTTTAAGAGCTCGCAGTGACGAGCGTCGCGAACGCTCGCTATAAATATTGTTTGACTGGTTGATTATTTTTGTTTAATGCACAGTCTTATATTGATAGAAATAAGAACTGATCAAATGATCGGTTTGAAAAATAAAAATAAATAGAGAGAAATTTTAATAATTAATATCAATTTTACAAATTTGGAAACAAATGCTACACTGAAAACAACACAGGCATTGTTAGCTCTACTGGTCAGAGATCAGAAGAGCTTATGCGATAGTAATGCGTCCGGCGTCCGTCCGTCTGTCAACAATTTTTTCAAAATGCTACTCCTCCTACAGTTTTGGTATGATTTCAGTATAACTAGACACACAAGTAGACTTTACTAAGATACATAATTCTGTTTATCGGTTTTTGATTTCGACGAACGGTGTTGGCATTGTTACTAAAAATAGAAATTTCTATGAAATTCTTTCAAAATGCTACTCCTCCTACAGTTTTGGTATGATTTCAATATAACCTGGCATATATTAAGAAGACTACACTAATATAAATAATTCTGTGTATCAGTTTTTGATTTCGACGAAGTGTTGGCGTTGTTACTAAAAATAGAAATTTCTGTGAAATTCTTTCAAAATGCTACTCCTCCTACAGTTTTGGTATGATTTTAATATAACTTGGCACACAAGTAGACTACAATAAGATACATCATTCATAATTCTCTGTATTGTTTTTTTTATTTCGACGAACGGTGTTGGCCTTGTTACTAAAAATAGAAATTTCTGTGAAATTCTTTCCAAATGCTACTCCTCCTACAGTTTTGGTATGATTTCAATATAACTTGGCATATATTAAGTAGACTACACTAATATAAATAATTCTGTGTATCAGTTTTTGATTTCGACGAACAATGTTGGCGTTGTTACTAAAAATAGAAATTTATGTGAAATTCTCTCAAAATGCTACTCCTCCTGCAAATTTAGTCTGATTTCAATATAATTTAGCACACAAGTAGACTACACAAGGATACATAATTCTGTGTATCGGATTTTGATTTTGATGAAAGGTGTTGCCATGGTTACTAAAAAAAGTAATTGAGTTGCGTCAAGCGAAAAGGGACCTTCGTGACATAAACGTAATTACGTCACAATAGCTCTTCAAAGACGTGACGTCGCGCCGGTGCGTTAGTACATAGAAAAGTTTCATACGATAAAGCAAAACAAAAATTTATTAGCGTAATACATATATTAAAAAATAGAAACGCCTGTAAATATCCGGGGAAAAAAATATTGTACAATGTCGTCAATTTATAGATTTACTGGTTATTTTTCCAACGCCAATCCACTATATTTTGAAGTTAAATGAAATATGAAAAATATATTAAATTTTTTACCCAAATAAGATATCTTTTCAATATATTAGAAAAATATAGTTTCGTAAATATAACAAAAAAAGCTTTGGTTTTCATTAAATCAAAAAGTTTTAATCAGAATTTCCTCTGTCATAGTTTGATTCATAAGTACAATATTTTGTACAACTACATTTTGATACACATTTTTAGATGAATATTGAAAAAATTTAATGTAATAAAATATTTATACATGTTTTTCAGAGATATATTGTACTACATCTGTTGCAATGTTATATTTAAAAAAAAAAGTTATGCACATAAATATGAAATTAATTGATCTGTACATGCATATATTTCTATGGTTTCTTTTTGTGACAATTTTAATAACACAAGAAAATGCATGGAATAAAAAAAAATTAACATGTTATTATAACCGTATCACATCTTACAAAATCATGGATTTTTAAAAATGTAAAATATCTTACAACAAATATCTAATCATTATAACAGGCTATAACTTATAAAATTTGAGGCAAATTAATTAACTTAAATAATGAGCTTTGCACAATTACATCATCATTTTATTGCCTCTTTGCGATGTTATATCACACAACGTTAGGCAAGTCTCAATCACTAACTACATTGTACATGTACATGTCGGTATAAAATACATGATGTATAAAATATAATTGTGAGATGAATATGCATTTGGTAATTTAACTGTTATTTTATATAATAAAAGCATACATCAAAAATACATTTTACTGATGAGAACAAGCCGTACTTTTTAACATTGTTGCATACAACAACATAATCATGAACATCGATCTATTCTGTCAATTAATTTCATTTTTGAAGATAGCGGATAACCTTTGAAGACAATGACTTGCGCTTTTTCTGCAAAGCATATCGACTTGAGGAATTTTTTTTCCTAATGTGGTTCTTGTCACACTTTTTTTTAATATTTGAATTCACACTCTTTTTCAAGCGAGAAATGGTGGTGGTGTCTCACTGTCATCATTGGCTGTAATAGTGGACACCTTTACTCCTTTGTTCAGTTTTTTCTCCACCTTACTAATGACCATACTTGGTTCTATATTTTTAAACTTCCTAAAAAATAAAAAAAAAAATCAATTTTTTAAAACTGATTTTTAAAATTTAACAAAATTAATAACTTTCTTAAGAAGATAAATTTTACATTTGAAAAATAAGTTCAAATATATGTACATGTGCATATCTTTCAAAAATTGCTATTTTAGCAGGTCAGAAAGTGTTCATTCAGTCAATTCTAAAAGATTTATTAATACCATTTTTGGGCCCATCAGGACATACAAGTAAAGAGAAAAACATATAAGAAGAAATTGATAACAGCAATATGTAGCCATACATATAAATCCAAAAGGTGACAATTAAAACCTATTCTTAACTTCAAATTTAAATAACTCATTTCAATTGAATTATGTAATACCTTGCCAATTTTGTCTGCAGTCATGCTCCTTGCATGGCTTCTTTCCCACTTCGTTTAGCACTTTCACAGATCCTGCAAATCTTGCTACGAACTTCATAGCCAATTATTTTGCCAGTGTGCTCACCAATCATTGAGCAGTGTCCTTCAATTAAAATGAAAAGGAGTATAGGTAAAATTATTACTTAGACCTCTCATATAATGTGAATTGCAGAAATTACACACTGACAGCTAGTGTTACTTACCCGATAAGCTATCAAATGGGTGACCACTTCCCCTCTTCTGCCATCCAGCATCCACGCTCACCGTTAATTCTTCAGTTCTGAAAAAAATAAAAGAATGTCTTTTTTTTGGTTTAATTTTAATTATTTTATCAGGCACGTAGCATCGTTTTTGAAAGGGGGGGGGCAACCAGAGAATTTTTTTTTACTTACCTGGAAAAATTGAAAAGTTGACAAGCAATAAAAAAATTAAAAGTTGATAAAACTCCAAAATCCTAATTCGTGGGGGTGGTGGTGGCCAACTTTTTCATAAGTCCCTTACTTTCACTTGCTATTTTTAGCTCTACTGGTCAGAGACCAGAAGAGCTTATGCGATAGTAATGCGTCCGTCTGTCTGTCTGTAAACAATTTTTCAAAATGCTACTCTTCCTACAGTTTTGGTCCGATTTCAATATAACTTGGCACACAAGTAGACTACACTAAGATACATAATTCTGTGCATTGGTTTTTGATTTCTATGAACGGTGTTGCCATGATTACTAAAAATAGAAATTTCTGTGAAATTCTTTCAAAATGCTATTTCTCCTACAGTTTTGGTTTGATCTCAATATAGCTTAGCACACAAGTAGACTACACTAAGATACATAATTCTGTGCATCGGTTTTTGATTTCGATGAACGGTGTTGCCATGGTTACTAAAAATAGAAATTTCTGTGAAATTCTTTCAAAATGCTACTCCTCCTACAGTTTTGGTTTGATTTCAATATAGCTTAGCACACAAGTAGACTACACTAAGATACATAATTCTGTGCATCGGTTTTTGATTTCGATGAACGGTGTTGCCATGGTTACTAAAAATAGAAATTTCTGTGAAATTCTTTTAAAATGCTACTCCTTCTATAGTTTTGGTCCGATTTCAATATGACTTGGCACACAAGTACACTACACTAAGATACATAATTCTTTGCATCCTTTTTTGATTTCGATAATGGTGTTGCCATGGTTACTAAAAATAGAAATTTCTGTGAAATTCTTTTAAAATGCTACTCCTCTTACAGTTTTGGTCCGATTTCATTATAACTTGGCACACAAGTAGACTTCACTAGGATACATAATTCTATGCATCTGTTTTTGATTTCGATTAACGGTGTTGCAATGGTTACTAAAAATAGAAATTTCTGTGAAATGCTTTCAATATGCTACTCCTCCAATAACTTGGAACACAAGTAGACTATACATTTTTTTTTTTAAATACATAATTCTGTGCATCTGTTTTTATTGATGAGTGGCAAGGATCATTTTTCTATTTATTGCTGTTTTAAAGTTTCAAGTCCCAACTGCTTGTTTTCTCTTCCTTTGATTTAAGTATAAACCAGTAGAGCTACAGTCTCGACAGAGACTTCTGGTTTCCCTATATTTTCCTCATTTACTTGATATCACTATATTATGGTAAGAAGTTTGGAACCACCCTTTCAATGAACATTTTCTATAGTAAAGGTAATGTTGGGGAAAAAGTGGGGGGGGGGGGGCAGCCCGCCCCCACCTCCTTGTTGCTACGTCCCTGTTTATTTATATTGTTATATTACTCCTATTATTATAACTTCTATTATTCATACAAATTATTTTGAAATACTGATTATGATAAATGCAAAAATTAGTTTTGTGATGAAATACTGATATTGTGTCATGTAAGATCTACCATCACTTTTTTAGGTGTGTACATGTAATATATTATACAATGTACTCGCTCAACTGTAGCCTGGATTTTATCTTGTAAAACCTGATGGTTGGTGTCTTCAGCAACTTTTTCAATGGCCAGTCCTGTCTCTGTTTGTCTATTCTGGATGGTCTTTGTACTCACAGCAGGGATATTTAAAGTTGTACCATAGCTGAACATCTATACACCACATTTTCTTTGTTCGAAACTATGGTGTATTTTGAGCAAACCAACACTTTTCTGTGATCAATATATATCCCACTTGTTTTTAACTCCGCCTTCTTGCGGTCTAGTAAAGTTAAAAGTTAACATTTTTAAAATGAATATTCAACGTTGTATCGAATACAACTCAAAACAAAATTACAAAAATAAACACACACACCATTGTACACACATCTGTTCTCTCAAAATAAAATATCTTTAGTGAGATACTAATTCACATAAAGAAAAGTACAAAAATAAATTCTCTCTCTCTATCTCTCTCTCTGAAATTAACCGTTTTTTTTAAAATAGTTATTTAAAAAGAACACATACAGAAAGAGAGTTTTTCTCTCAAAGTAACAAAAAATGTCTTCCAGTAACTTTGCTTTTCATTTTCACTGAAATCATGAATGAGTATACACCTGGTTTATAGTAATACCCCAGTTAAAATCCGCCGAAATTAAAGGTACAGTGGGTGAAAATTGGACCAGGAACGTCTGTATCCATGGAGGGTGGCGGATCTGGGGAGGCAGATGCAGAAATAGTAGAAGTTGCTTCCTCTGATTTTATCTTGATGCGTTTTGGCTCTAAGACGTTCGATACCTCCATTACTATTTCATCTGATGCTCTTTTATACTGTCGAACAGATTCTATGGAACGTTGGCCCGTTCGGGCCATAATTTCTTGTTCCTCTATTCCCGCCTGATATAACGCGGTCGCACATGTACGCTTCCCGGAGTGATTGGTACAATTACCCTCCAACCCGCCTTCTTGACACATGGATTTCATCATGGTTGACAGTCTGTTGACGCCGATGCACTGCTTGCTAAATTTCCTGCCGTCTAACGCTCGTCTATAGAAGGGTGCGGTCGGATCACTGTCAAGACTAAGGATGAGGCAAACATACTCCTTATACACGTTGTACAACTCATCATCACAGAACATATGCTTGATGATTTTTGGCGAAATATTCCGCTGGTTCAGACCACCTGAAATATAATCATCAAGTAAACATTAATATGGTCTGCCGAAATACTAGTATAACATACTCATTCTAGAATCCCCCCCCATTTCCAGAAAAAAGACACTTAGTGCTATTCCTGTTTGAAACATTTTTTTTAAATAAACGATGCACATAACTCTTAATTCACACTTAACAAAAATGTATAATTCTGATGGACCTTTTTAAATATTTTTGCAGAAATTATAATCTTACCTTTGTAAGTTTTACTGATGCGCCCTTTGAAAATGATGTACGGTCTTTCATTTCCATCATCGTGAAGCTCAAACTGATCAATCGATAGGTTCCTATGTTCGTCGACACTTCTTAAACCAAATAGTTTGCAATTGTAAAAAAAGACTGAATTCAGTAATGATTTTGAAGACGAATTCCCTAAAATGTTTTTCTCCCAAAGAATTTTTTCGTCTTTTTCGGACAGGGGTTCAGCTTGTCGTTTTATGACTCCAACTCCCTGAGCAGTAAGCTCAGACATTTTCGCACTCAGCGCTCGTCGAAATCCTTGAAAATTGAGATTTTTTTCATCCAAAAAGTTTAAACTGTTTCCATTTTCTCGAAGATACCTCAGGACGCCCACGCACAACTGATACAGAGATCTTGGTGGGTACTGCGCACCATCTTTACGCCTCGACTCAAGGACAAACCTTGTCATTATGTCATTCATTTCGGTTTCATTAGTTGTTAGAGTCAATTCAGGCATGGACGCTTCAGTAATTTGTATTCTGTTTTTTCTCCATTCCTGAAATGTACTAACACTCCAGTTTGTGTTTTTCCGCGTGTTTTTGCTTTCATACGACTTTTTAATATTGTCTATTTCCTCCTCTTCGACGGGCGATGCAAAACGTTTGTTTTCTTGAATATCGTCAGGGATTATCGCATCAAATTCTTGCAGCATAGAAAACTCACCAAAATCAGCAGGTTCGACTTCATACAGTTCAACTGTTTGGGTCAGCGACAATTCGTTTAGGGATTCTTCGGCCTCAATAATATCTAGGGCTTGAGAAAGCGCAAAATCCATGCCGTCTTCCTCCATGCTGATACCCGGACTGACCATTCGAGCACGTGTCTCTTCGTGAGATACCCGTATATCTTGTTTGGTCAAGCGTGCATAAAAGTATAGTCCCCTAAATTTACTCATAACATTTCATTTGTCAAAAAATCAATGGCTATAATCTTTTATTACTTTTATTTTTTTATTTCAATACAGTACAGCTGCAGTGTATTTATTGACAACATATTACTATAAGGATATAATTTTAATCACATTAATATTTTGACACTGTTTATCTTAACGATATATTTCTCAGTCGATGTTTTGCACGCTTGATTAAGCAAAGTAACTCTAGATCTAATTTTAGAATCCACGTATACAGGTTATAGCTATGGTACAAGTGAGTTACCGTTATGTTTTTCTATTGGTTCGCTATAGATACCCATTGACATTTTGAAACACCCACTCGAGGCGTTGCCCCTCGTGACTGTTTCAAAATGTCATCGGGTATCTGTAGCAAACCAGTAGAAAAACATACGGTAACTATTACATGTAAACAGGTCATTTACTTGAGCTGGGCCAATACCAGTATGACTCATTCCTATTGAATTGTAAAAAAAAATGTTGCCGTTCAAAAATTACGCGGACTTATTGCACAGAAAAAAATATTTGAAGACAAAATCGAGCAAACTTCTTAAAATGTTGTAAATTGGTATCAATTTTGAGTGATTTTTCAGGACATATTATTAAGTCACGGAGCAGCAAAATCTTCGACGTTAAGGGCATTATAAAAAATTATTGACTTAACTTTCATTTTCTCAACATTTTAGCAAGAGTACCTGTACAGTTTGTGTTACCTTATCTACTTAACATCCAAACACCATTTCTTGTCAAGCTTAAAATCTATTAAACAAGTAAAGAATATTCTATTTTGTTTTAAAACCAAACACTGCAGATACTTATGAGATTTAGTGTGATATTGGTTACTCTGAATCACGTTCTTTACAGTCCGGATAAAGTTTTCGTCGATAATCTTCTTCCCGTCCTCCCGTATAGCATTTTTACAGAGGTTTTACGATCTAAAATTTGTGGACGAATGTCACGAAAACCCTAGTTTTTTTTTTTTTTTATACCCTAGTTTACTACATATTTTATTATGGATATTTTGGATCTATGTTGGCGATATCTCGAGCATTACACATAATTTAACAAACTGTGGTGCGCCGTCAATTCAGGAGACGTCATTTTCAGTCGTTTTCATGGGATACGCATCAAAGTAAAATCACTATATTTTTGTTAGTACTTCAAATATCACGTCAGAAATCTAAATACATAATAATAGAACAATTTAAAGATACATTTGAGAAAACTGTCGAAAAATATCGCGAATTATAGAAAATAAATGAGTTAAATTTTGGATTTCGTATGCTTTTGCTTCAGAGTTTTTGTCGTGCTCCGTACCTCTCCATCGGCGATATCTACATACCGATTATTTTAGTAGAATTTATTCAAGATACAGAAATTTTGCCAAAAATTTATTGGAATCTTTAAAATACATATTCCTGAGAAATTTCATAACTATACGACGTCTGTGAGAGTAAATAATAGCACAGTCTGCGTTATTTTTGAACGGCCCTCGTACATTTGTTTGAATGCATTGTTTTCAGCAGCAGACTGAGAGTTTACATATTACACAAACCTTTTTATACACATATTAGGCCGGTACTAAGGCCTATTTGTAGTCGGACTTACATGTACAGTAGATGTATTAGATACAAGCTACATGCTACAATGCATCAAAGCCACATTAATTGTCAGAAACTCATGAACTCTTTCTCTCTGAAAAAATATGAGATTGTTTTATTTCAACATTTTTTATTGTGTTACTTTTCATAAGGCGGGAGTGCATTGGAGTGTGTGAAATTAAAATTGGGAATGTATTGCTCGTATCTGTGTCTGTACGTCATGCATAGTATGTACACATTCACCCAACATGTAAAAATCATATTGAACGCAGATCTATATATTAGATCACATGCACGGCCAATATTCAAGTAACTTACCCAGAATCTGAATGAACAATCACATTGCATCCAGCTGTGTCGGGAACTTCACGATCGTTGAACGTGTGGGGTACATGTTCCTGTGGAACTTGCTCGGAACTAGTTTCCTCGTTGTTTATCGTGACGGAAAGATGACAATTGGACTGTGAGTGAATAATTGTGGTCGTCCCGGACGCACTTCCATCGGGATTCTAAGACCTCCGAGGTTTTGGTGTATTTGTTATTTTGTTTTGAAAATCCTTGTCGTTTCCACCGCGTCATATTCTTTCTGGCAGACGATTCTTTTTATTCGCCGCGAAATTTACGGCATGTCGCAATACCAAAGTGCATTATAGCCGATTGTTAAAAAACTCATTAAATTCTTAACCATTATTATGGTTATGTTTTATTATAAATCAACACTCTGTTTTCTTAATATTTTCTATTTATAATAAATCATGAGGTTACAGATTTTACATCGTGTTCTACGGCGACCGGTTTGTGCTATCTGTAACGTTGAGTAAACGTAATCCTTAACTATAGTTAATGATTGTAAATTATAGTTTACAAACGTGAATCTATGTTTATCAACAAAATCTATTATTAACATTTTATTACAGACAGATAAACTTAGAGTAACATTCGTAAACTATATTTAACAACCTTTAAACATAGTTTTACAGATAAAAACTATAGTTCACTCCTTGTAAACTATAGTTTACAGTCCATAAACCTAGTTTATTAACTGTGAAACTATATTTAGCTCATTTTTTGTGAATTTGGCGTGTCATATGTGTTTATATCAGGGATGAAAAAATCCTGTATTGATTGGTTGTAAATTGTTTAACGTCCCTCTCGAGAATTTTTCACTCATATGGAGACGTCACCGTATGCCGGTGAAGGGCTTCAAATTTTGACCTTTACTCGGCACGCAGGGCCATTGAGCAGTTAGGGGTCTTTATCGTGCCAACGCCTGCCGCTGACACGGGGCCTCGGTATTTAAGGTCTCATCCGAAGGACCCGCAACTTTCACTTCAAAGTGCCGACCGCATGGCGAAGGAACAGTTGCTACCCATTTTAACGACTAGGTCAGTCGCGGCCGAGATACGAACTCACGACCTCCCGATCACGGAGCGAGCGCTCTACCGACTGAGCTATCGTGAACGGTAATCGTGTATTGTATAACAAATAAATAATAAAGAGTAATTATAGAAGAGGTATAATAAAGAACAATATAAGGTGAGCAAGTTATCCAAAACTTACTTTGTATAACAAAATACCGGTAAGACATATAATCAACTATTCTTTAACAATCGTATTATTAGACCAATATGTTGGATTTCTTTACTAGGACACCTTTCAAAGTAGGGTAATAAAATTACTCAATGTTTTCTTCTTCTTGCTTGATCTCCCCCGACTCAGGGTTAAATTATTGGGTCAGCAGGTAGGTGGGAAAATATTTATTTAAACATATTTGTAGACGGGATAAAAGAAACGAAGAAAAAAAATATCCTGTCCTGCAATGAATTGATTGAATATTTTTTCGTGCCGATTTGGCAATTTTCAGCCATGTTTCGGTGGACTATTAGTTTAGATAATCGATTTTTGAAAGCACAAACAATTTTTAAAGATTGCTTAATACAGAGTTTTCAAGAACTAATTCTCTATTCAGATGCATTTCGTTTAAAAAAATAATCTATACTGCATTCATTTTGATTTGTATCTGAAAATTTTTTTTAATTACCCGTATCACTATCATTTTTCGAGCATACCGGTGAAGCGAAAGGAAATACGCGTCAAGTAGGTCCACCAGACAAATATGTTGAATCTCGTAAATATTGCGTAATATTTTATTTTACAGAGTTTTGTTAATCTGACATTAAATCTATTCGTTAACATTGATACATTATTAATACTAAAATATTTTAAAGTCGATGAAAAAATAACCTCTCAAAACGACTTGATCTTATTTTTTGTTCGTCATTTTACACGGTGGAAATTATTGTTGAACTTATATTTATTAGATAAAAAATATGCAATTAAATATCAACAATAGGGAAATTGTAAAAATATATTAATATTAGAAAAAAGACATTATTGAGATATATGTTGTTTCTATTTAAATTTTCTAGTAAATGAGAAAATAAATGTTTATAATCATGCTCCTTTTTATCAAAAGCGTTACGGATTCTTATTCTGTAAAACCTGTCGCTTTTTCTTTTGCTTTCCACCATTGAATGCAGTACTGTTAATGAAGTCAAGAAGGATCTGAATTGCACTCATTTTATGACGAAAATTTAAAGTCTGCATTTAGTTTTACACACTCTATACAAAGGAAATACGCGATTCCTTCTTAAAACATGTACATGTTTCCTGTAATTATACCTTTTTATTTGCGCCTTCGGCCTTCACAGGATTTGATCACGTGACCGACCCACTTCAATCCCCACTGAAGTTTAAAAACTTGTTATTTATCTCTTAAATATTTGTGCTAAAAAATTGTTAAAGTGTATGAGCTGATAAAAAAAAAACTTACCGACAGATTTCTGGAGCATTCACTTGAAGAAAACAAAGACCATGCGTAATTTCGCCACCTTAACTTTTGTCTGCTTCCTGATTTCAGTGAATGTCATCAAACACGGTAAGCAAGATTACAGTTTTTAAGCAATTAACATTTGTAATAAAAAATAATCAATGAAGAATCGTTTTTGGGAGGGACGTGGGGAAGGTACATGTATCCTGTTGAAAGAGGGGCAATTTATGTGAAAGAAACTAACAAAAAAAAAGACATTACTGTGCAAACACGAATATCTTACTTCGGGGTTTGGGAGTTCTAATAAAAAAAATACGGATATAACAAACCATATGCAAGCTCAAAAGTCCATTTAACAATGCAAAATTGGAACAGAGCTAGAACAGACCTACAAAACATCAGAGGTCGGTTCAGGTGCCATGGAGGAGTGAGCATCCCCTGCAGACCGGTCACACCCGCCGTGTGCTCCTTGTCAAGATCGTGGAAAACTTTCTTACACTGAACAATTGTTTTACTTTATAGTCTTAACATCAGCATAATGCATGACTTCACTTTGCTTCGACCTTTACTAGACGGTTGGGGACCCGCCTTTAATAAATATTCTCTACATCTACAACAAAAATTGTGATGTTGTAATTTGTTTTCACTGTCACTCGGTAAATTCAAATTTAAAACCTGACATATATAGTAAAATGTAAGGTAGCAAAAAGGTAGGAGCAAGCTTTACCCCACAAGTTTCAGTCCGACAGTGCAGTATTTTGTAAACGCAACTCCTCATAAACTGCTGCACAGAATTTTGTCAAAATTTGCTGATATTTAGGACACAATGTGTAGATATGCATATTACCAGGAAATCCCGATTCCTTTATTTTTTCCGGGAATTTCCGCACTTTAAAACTTATTAGGTTTTTGGCCATATCTTGGGAATATCTTGACTATAGAGATGAACAATTCCTCTTGAACCGTTGAACACAATTTCGTCAATCTTTGCAGATATTTAGGACACAATGTGTAGATGTGCATATTACCAGGAAATTCTGATTCCTATATTTTTCCGGGAATTTCCGCACTTTTTAACGTAGATTTTTTGGCCATATCTTGAATATAGAGATGAACAGTTTGTCATCGCAACTCCTCTTAAACCGCTGCATACAATTTCATCAAACTTTGCAGATATTTAGGAAACAATGTGTAGATGTGCATATGACCAGGAAATTCCAATTCCTTTACTTTTTCCGGGAATTTCCGCACTTTAAACCTAAGGTTTAAGCCATATCTTGACTATAGAGATGGCAGTTTGTCAGCGCAACTCCTCTTAAACCGCTGCACATAATTTCTTCAAACTTTTCAGATATTTAGGAAACAATGTGTAGATGTGCATATTACCAGGAAATTTTCATTCCTTTATTTTTCGGAAAATTTCAGCTCTTCGACTTTTTGGGGAGCGTGGGGTATGTGAGCCTGCTCACTTTTTCTTTCATTATAATGTTTAATGTTAGAAGGAAATGACAATATGCACGCATGAATTTTTAGCTCTTCTGGACAGAGACCAGAAGAGCTTGCGCGATAGTAAGGTGTCCGTCTAGCTGTCTGTCCGTCTGCCTGAAAACAATTTTTCAAAATACTACTCCTCCTACATTTTTGCTGCCTGATGAAAAGTTTTAAATCCAAGTGCTACTTTTCCTTTGTTATACGTACAGACCAGTAGAGCTGCAGTCTCATTAGAAACTTCCGTTAACCTTACTGCTGCAGGAATAACTCAGTTATGTCTCTTATTTGTTAAGCTGAGGCGCAAATCTGCAGCCAACTAACGCCTTGTGTGTTCGCCTTAACCACTGCACTAGCAGGAGCTGGCAAAGACATAAGCAAATTATGCAGGTAGATGATTTTATTTTTAAAATAATTAAATAAACAAGACGTTTTTGTGAAACACTGATGCACCTGTATGGCACTTATGGCGAGGGTTAAATTTTCTCAAATGCATCATGTCAATACACAAAGGTCAACGTCCCAGTTTATGTCACATGATCAAAATTATCTGTACCAATAGAAAAGTCTTGTCATAATGAAAACTCGTGTCTTTTAAAAGCCTTTACAGCGCAATAGCTATGGGTTAGGTTAAAGTTGACAACTTACAGACAGACACGCAGGACAAAAACAATACACCCCGATCCTGGGCATAGAAATATTTCAAGATGTTTAAGTTTCAACTTAAGGAATGATGATGCGAATAATAAATTGGACTGGAATATATGTGCGATTTTTTTTCTTTGCTTTCAAATGATGCGAAAATAAATGTCTATACAGTATAAAAAAAACTGTAAAGTTTGTTTATGCTTTAAACATCTTCCCTTCTTCAACAATCGTAGTAAATCTAAACATGACTTGTCACTTGAGATACAAAAACTTTAAAATTTTAATAAAAAATGTGACTTGTTAAACTTATTCAGTTTACTTATAATATTTAAACATGGATAAAATAATCGTACCAGTGCTACAAAAGGGAAGGGTATATTGTTTTACCCTTGTGCGTCTGTTTGTGTCAATGTGTCTAAAACAAATTTTCTTCGCAATTTTCTCAGCAATAATTACTCATTGCAAATTCTTAGCATCAGAAATTTTAGCATCCTTTGTCATATGCTGTTTTCTTTACGACTCTGATGTCGAATTTATGTTTATTAGTGCGTATGTCCGTACCAAATTTCAGTCGCAGCTTTGAAATGTGTCAGTATAATATTAAATACTCCTTTTGCTCTGCCTTAACAAAACTTTAATTCCGATAAAAAAATCTTATGCATGTATGTAGTTGTTTTATAATGGATTTGTTTCTTTAATGCAGTGCCTATAATACTTACGTGAACTGTTTAAATAAGGCTGCCTCTGGCTGTAGTGTGGATATCAGCGACATTATGCAAACCGCCAAAAACTCCTTGTCGCAGTACGGATGTAAGTAATGAAAAGCTATTTCTTAATAATATACCCCCATCCTTTCCGTTACATTTGATGGAACTTTAATGTTGCTTCAAAGACGTGTAAAACTCAGATTCATTAAATAATTATGAAAATAATTGTTAATAAAGAAAAAATGTAAACATATTTAAGGGTAAATTGTATGAATCCGACTAATAAAATAAATTTATTTCATAGTAATGTAAAAAGATGTTTTATGTTTGCATTATTCCTGTAAATACTCTACTGATTGACAGGATACATGTATATATGTGATTATTGTTATCCAAAAACAGTATATAAACCATTAATGATATTTCTGTTATTCTACTTTTTACCAGGTTCCTCTTCCGGCGGAGATTCCATTCCAGACACTATTTCCAGTTCCACTCCAGGTAGTAGTTCCAGTTCCACTCCAGGTAGTAGTTCCAGTTCCAATCCAGGCAGTAGTTCCACTCCAGGCGGCAGTTCCAGTTCCGTGGTTCCATGATGACGCTCCTCAGCTGGCTGTCTCTAACACTCGGAGTTTTTCTTCATCAACTCTTTTGAAAAAATATGTCCAAGCATTTGAAAAAAAAACGTATTAAAGATCACAACAAACATAATTTTTCCGCGTTTCTTTGGATTCAGTAAAATTTACTGTTTCAATTTATTTAAAACACAAACAAAATAATTTCTTTTTTTTTCAATGATCTTTCACTTAAACATGATTGTTGTTCATCTTTAATGATTATATTTATCTAATTTTTTCTCAATATATACTGTAATTGTAGTCACTAAAAATATCTTTCTAGAAAATAAAATATTCTATTATTATTATATGTCTTCTCCTTTATCCTTTATTGTGCAAAGGCAAAAATTTAATCTTTTTCATTTAAATTGTATCGGCGATCATGTTGATCTAAGACCTGTTTACCCGTATTGTTGTCAATTTTATTTAGACTTGTCAGTAAGATTTGGCATTTGTCAGTCAGACTTAACCTTACATTGGTTTAACTAGAAAACAAATACATTTTCTGATTACCATTCATTTCAAACATTTTTAAAACCACCGTTTATCACTTATTTGATTGTGTTAAACTTCCTCTCATGAATTATTAACTTGTATGGAGACGACACCACTTGCCGGTGTAGAGCTGCAGAGAGCTAAATTCACGAAGTGCATATACTGGCCTATTTGTTGAGGAAAATTGAACTGAATTTAAGAGGGAAAATTATAATAAAAATATTACCCCTAGGTATCGAACTTAAAAAGTGTATATCGATTTTTATATATTATGACATAATATTTGTACAGTAAACGTCGAAACACGTGCACTCTGCTCCTTTTTATCAAAATGCATCATTTTCCGTCTTCTTTTTAATTTTTTGCTTTAGCCACACCCTTTGAACAAAATAAAATTTTTGCCATTAAAATAAAGAATTAAAAAAGGAATTCTTAGAGCATATTTTCATTTTGTTCAAGAGGTGTGGCCACATCGAAACTATTACTTTTTCTTTAGCGTCAAGCCTCGCAGTGCCGACGACCATAAAGAAATTATGTGGTTTATCCAAATGAAGCTGATTTATTGCTTATGTATTGTTTAAAAAGTTTATAAATTCGAATACCATTCCTAAGAATATTATATTTTAGAATATTATTTCAAATAAACACGAAAATCTGTCATTAAATTTGACGGCATGCAGTAATGCCATTTGAAACGTTACAGGTCTACAACTTGTACCGACTTTCAGTTTATTACTGTATATGAATAATCGGTCATGACCGCATTAACTGCAATAATTATGAAATGTTTATAAATAAAAGCTTTATAAATTATGAGCATCATTAGAGGTGTGAGTAGGGTGTGTTTGTTTGTGTGTTTTGATATCGATCTCGTTGTCGCCATGGTCACTATGTAATCAAAGGGGAACAACTCAAAAAAAACATGATGATCGATTGATTGATTGTATGTTGTTTAACGTCCCTCTCGAGAATATTTCACTCATATGGAGACGCCACCACTTGCCGGTGGAGGGCTACAAATTTTGTCCTATGCTTGGTACTTGGGGCCTTTGAGAAGTGAGGGATCGTTTTCGTGCCAGCGCCTACTGGGGCCTCGGTTTATACGGTCTCATCCGAAGGACTAGTCTCCACGTTTCACAGTGGTATTGAACCCGCGACGTAAGGATTGAACTCCTTACTTTGCGACTCTAGAGCAGACGCTCTAACCCCTGCGCCAAGCGGGCGACACATGATGATCGAACATTTTATTGAATTCGGTAAAAGTTTTTGTTAATTCAATCCTGAGTGATCAAATGACCTAAAAAATTCATATTACAACGGATGCAACTACCAGAAGGTGTGTATCAATTTTAATTGCGTGGACCCTGAGGTCCACGCAGTAAATATATAAGCGAGGTTAAACCGGATCCCATGAGCAAACGACAGGCTACGCATGCGCGAGATGCTAATGAGTTCGCCCCCTTAGGCAACTAGCCCGTAGAATAATTCGCCCTATTCGAATTAGAATATGTCATTCATTGGCAAATCGCGCTTTTGAATCAGCATATCGTATTTATATATTCACTGGTGGATCCAACTTTCTCTCTTATACATATGCTTTTATATACAAACTAAACATTGATTCTATTGCACAAGCATTTTAAAAAGTAGGAAGAACTTGCATTATAGATACATGTAACTTAACTTGAATAAAAAAAACGTCATTTAACGACTAGTTCTAGCTTTTAAAAGATGGAACAAAATTTTACTGACATTTGTTTTGTGCACCAAGACTCGCAAAAAATTTGATATTTCAGCAACCCAAAATGAAATATTATTTGATAGAGGTCTGTAGCAACGGTTTTTAATTGTGGGGAGGGGGGTGCTCCGACAAATAATCTGCTTATAACAGAGCTGTGCTATACGTTTACCATCAGATCTATTTTTCCAAGGATAGATTTCTTCCATATAAATCCATAACAGGTGTCAAGTACCAGCCATTATAAGTTACTTGTATCAAAATAGCCGCCCGATTTTTAAACTGACAAAACTAAAGGCTAATCGGAGATAAAATTTAACACTTTTGCTTTGAGAATACAATCAGTCATAAGTAGGCAGATCATTGTAGAAAATATGAACCTACATGAATATTTACTACACCTAGAAATTTTCTTAATTTGAATTTCGGTTAGAAACACATGCCTATGGTCCACTTATTGCAGTCCTTTTTTAAAGGACAGCAACTTGTTGTGATTGTTTATCCACATTATAAACATATTCAATATCGTACAGTTTCGATGTCAAATGACCTCTGTATCAACAAACATCAGACACATTATATAACAATCCCTTATAATAATCACTTGCTATAAAATTGCCATTGTATTTAAAAAGAAACAAATATTCATATATAAATAAAAATTCTTAGATACTAGGCATCACAATGCATGTCACACGCATTCAACAAGGAAAATTTGAATTAAAAATTATCAATATTGAAATGAATATCGATGTTACAAGTGCTATCGTACGTTTTGTTATCGTAAATTAAACCAAAGCATAAATGAAAAACTTACTATATAGTTAGGCTATCTGACATATCTAACAGTGACATGGATTTTACATGGCATGGATGACTTAGTCCAGTGACTGCTTAGTTTGCCTGAATAAAAAAAAAACAAAGGGAGCCTACTTGAATTTTCTGTTTTATTTAATATTATCTAATCAGCCTTTTTTTCAGCCAATGTTTTAATTATTACAAAATAGTACTTGTAACATCGAACCGATATGATGATGTTCATTATTGCATTGATAGAGATATTAAAAAAAAAAAAAAAAAAAAAAAAAAAAAAAAAAAAACACACACACACACAATCGCATTTTTACATAGTTCTACTGTATAGGTGTATGTATAAACTTAAAATAATGTTATCTTTAATCTAGGAAAAGGCCATAATTCATCATTTTCATTTTAGGGAGGCATCAACTCAAACGAGCAAACTTCCCTGACAAGCAGATAAAGAAATGAAAATATAAATGTTATGCTATGTTATACATACACTACGTTCAACATGTATATACCTCCTTCCCTGGATCCTTTGGCCAGAGTATATATAGTAATCAAATGTCATTCCTAATGTTAACCGTTTTCAAAAAAAAATTCAGAACACTTTCCTATTTCATCCAAGAGAGTTTGGGTATGACCAGAACAAGAGGCCCATGGGCCACATCGCTCACCTGAGCACATCGTCTAAGAAAAAGCACAAATCGATTCAGCATTGAAAAGTTTACTTGGCTGGGGAGTGGGAATTTTTAAACTAATTAAGGATGCCTACATATCAATAAAGCAAATAACTTTGCTGTTCTTTTGAAGATTTTCTTGCCTATATATTACTTTGTAAAAATTTTTATCCTCAATCCAGGAGGGGGTTGTCATGATTTGAACAAATCTGAATTTACACGACATGAAGATGCTTACATGTCAATATGACTAAATATAGCATTTATGTTATTGAGAAGAATTTTTCCCCCTAAATATTCCTTTGTAAAACTTTGACCCAAGTTGTGGCTTTAACCTACCCCCGGGGGTCATAAACCTTAGATATTAATGTAGATTATAAAGTAAACAGTCCATTTCTGTCAAAATATTTGTATCTGATAAGTTTGAAATTGAAGAATTAAAGCAGTAGGCTAGAACCAAAATTTCAAAAATTTCTATTTCAGAATGCCTGGTGATGGGCCATAAAATTTCCCCTGTTTATTATGCAACAAACGCACAAAACCACACGAAAGAAGAAAGATAACAAAATCGGAAAATAGCTTCCTTCAGAAAAACTTTTTAATCATTGTCTGTGATAAACAAATGAAGACATAAGTATTATGCTTCCGTAAAACAAAAAGTTCATGAGGTTCCGAAATCTAATGGAAAAAGTGACGATTACTGTCCAATACCCAGTGTTGTCTCAAGTCCACCATCTGTATCTCTGTCAATTCTGTCCACCCCTAAAACCCATGCACAATGCTTTTTGTGCGAGCGACCAGGACCAAAGCTCATGGTTGTACCATAAAATGCAAGGTTTAATGTCTTTCTGAACTATGAGGTAATTGTACCTGCTGGCAGTCGATGTTGTCCCAATCACATGCAAGATGGCGATTTTAAGTCCGATGTATTGCCACGCATAAAAGCAACCAGTGAGTCGTTTCTTAGCAGAACTGCTATTACTGACCTCATTAAACGGTTGCGTGCTACAGCGCAGCATAACAAAAATTGCAGAATCGATTTCGACAATTCCTCCAATCTAACAGATAATATGATTACTTGACACTGACGGGAATAAGCAGAGATGCATTTGATGAATTGTGCGAGTTTTTGAAATATGTTAGAAACACCCCTGTTCGCTTTACTCACACATCCTTATGATTCTTTATATTTAAGATGAAATCCGGACTTTCCAATACAGTACTTTCTACCATTTTTAACATCTCTGAATGCAGTTTGCGCCGAACCATAGCTTCCGTAAGACAGTCTCTCACTGCATCCTTTGTTCCACAAAATTTTGAAATATGTGGCCCCAGTGTCAGTGGTTCCTTTGCGGTGAGGTGCAAATCCGGTTATAAAGTGAAAGTGCATTTTCTCTTTTTTACTCTGATCAGCCTCTAGGTATTAAGTAAAAAGAGTAAGCATGCTAAGTTTATAATTATGATGAGCAATTGTACTTCTTTTAAAATTGTGAATTGTGAATTTCATGGTCTCTGGTTTAAAACACAAACCAAAAGTTAATTGTTTGAAAGTTGTTACACAATACTCAGGTGAACTGTAAGAACCTGGGCCTCTTGTTTCTCAATCGATTTTTGGAAACACTGGTATCAGAACCTCATCTTCTATTTTTATATTTTGACAAACAGAAATATGGCAAGCGGAAACACGTGGAAATACGTAGTTAACTAGTACATTTGTATTTACAATCTTCTACAATATGCATTAGCATGATTGAGTACATGTGCAAGAAAGTATTATAATACAAAAGTATTAATACTTGTGTAATACTTCAAATCTCATCGTGTTTACCGTCCTTTAGAAACCTTGTGTTATTATTATTTTATGGGTCAAAAGTTTATTACAAAAACAACTGTCTTCGAGTAACATTCAACTTGATAAATTTTGAAACATTTACATTCAATTTACAATGTATTTATGGTTTACTACAACAGAATATCACTATCTCTGTAAACATTAGGAAGATATTATACATTGTACAATAAATTCGGGAAATAATTTATTAACGATGGACTTAGTGTAGGTCAATATGCATTTATAATGACCTGTCATCCTGGCTCAGCTAGCCCGAGGTCGATATTCTACATGTATCCGAGGTCAATACCTGTCATTCGGGGTCATTATAAATGCATAATAACCTACATTGAGTCTATATGTTTTATTATTTAGGATATTGCCCTCATTTGTTGAAGTTAAGTTATCAACTTTTTTCCGGGGGGGGGGGGGGATATTTTATCTCTTTAAATAATCAAAACCTCCCATTTGAACTCTATTTGTCAACACGTTATTTTAACTGTAAGCACTTTAATGACAACGAACCAGCAAAAATGACAAACAGCAAATGAATCACGGAAGGGAATGAAAATGGGCGTTGGAAACAAGGAGAATAAAAACTCCAGTCAGACACAGTGGGGCCTAGTAATGGTCAGTTAATATTTCTGAATAAGATAGGAACCCTAATGATAGATTTTTATGATATCTGGGACTAACTTAACGAGATGTCCTGATGTTCGATACCAATTCGAGGCATAAACGCTGAGACCGTATACCTTGAAGTCCCGTATCGCACAAAAAACCCTCTATTCAAAGAGCAGTAAATGTGAAGACCAGGTCTGATTTTTGTTCAGTCAACAATAGTACTCACCACATCCTCCTGGAGACAACGACCGTCAAGCGTGCTCTATTAGAGAATCGTCTCTATCAAATTTCCTTGCAGTAGCTTCCAAGCATGTCAGATAGTCATTTCCAGCTCTACAATTTCATTACAGCACCTTTAATGACATTTAAAGAATGGACAATTCGGTCAATAAAAATACACGTTGCAAAAATTCCCGGAAATTTTATAGTTTCAATTATAAAATACGTGATTTATGTCAAATAGAATATACGGGTCACCTGATCCCATACAATATTTCAATTTTTGTCATAGGGGTATTTCTGCAGAGGTTCATGCCTCTGTTTTTTCCCTGCAAACTTTAATCAATTACAAAAATCATACAAGACTAACATGTTTATTATACATAGCAAACATTAAATAGATCACCTCAAGAGAAATGTTGACTTACTTGCATATTTTGTCCTTGTTTAGAAATATTAAAGCTGAGGCGGAGGTGTACTCTTACGTACACCTGAAGGCATCTAGACAAAGCATCTATCACTGGGTAATAAAAGACATTGTTTTTGTTTTGATAGTGTCAAAGTGTTCATTATAGTTAACTATTACATGTACTAAGTTTTTTTTTGTTAGGGAACCGCCCCCCTTTCAAATGTCGTTCACAAAGCTCTGTACATTATGTGGGTTGAAAACCATTTCTCTTCGATTTTAGTGTCCAAATTGTCTTCAGTTTTGGGTCTTTGGGAAACAGAAGCATATTTGTACCTTGCCTGAGTTATTTGTATGCTTCTGATTCCAGATAAGTTACGTTCACCACCTAGGCATTATCTCTGAAGGTCTACTTGCCATTTCTCGGTGTTTCTAATTTCGTCACTCGACAGGGGAGAAAAGCTATTTAAAATTTGAAGAAAAAAAAATAAAAAGTACATGTAGGTCACCGTGACCTTTTGAGTTAACATGATTTGAAGTCCTAAGCTGCATAATCTTACAAGATTTGATTATCTTAGTCGGAATAGTGAGCAAAAAATAAACGTTTTTCTTTTTAGTGTAAATTTTGTTGAAAATCTGCCTGGTGGTTCTTGAGAAATAGGTTTTTTAGAAATCAGTACTTTTGGTTTTATGTTCAGATTATCTGCCCTTGTTTAAGGGTCCAGACCCTAGATTTCGTATAAATGGTAGCCCTTGGACCAAGGATGCGCTGTGACAAATTTGACAATGATTGGCCAAGGGTTCTTGATTTATGGCCCATAAGCTTATAAAAAATTTCACACACCGCACAAATGGTCATAGCATTAGCGCTAAAAAACAATAAAGACACTTTCTCAGTATAGTGTACTTTTATATGCCACTTTATAATCATACTAAAACTGTTGAAGTAATAGCATTTTAAAGTATTTCATAGAAAATGCTATATTAAGTAACCACGGCAAAACCATTCGTCGAATCAAAACCGATAAATAGAATTATGTATCCTAGTGTTGTCTACTTGTGTGCCGAGTTATATTGAAATCAGACAAAACTGTAGGAGGAGAAGCATTTTAAAAGCATTTCACAGAAATTTCTATTACTAGTACCCACGGAAACACCCTTTCATCGAAATCATAAACCGATATCTTTTATAGTTTTATTGAAAACAGACAAACTGTAGCATTTTGAAGAATTGGTCACAAATAGACGGACAGACAGTCGGACGGACCATGGACGCATTACTATCACATCTCCGACCAGTAAAGCTAAAAAAATTGGTGTTAAAAAAATTAGGTATGGAACTTTTTTCATAGGGTACCTTCTTTCGCCAATACAATTCTTTTAAAATCAAATGCTTTACAGCTATTAATATACATGTATAAACAATCTTCATTACCAAGAAAGTTCATTCCGTAATTCCTTATACTTCTATAGATATTCTTGAATCGATTCCTAAATTGACCTTAATTTTAAGCTCTACTAATCAAAGGAAAGAAGAGCTTATGTGGTAGTAATGATTATTACTTTTTATTATATAGCTAATAAATTACTACCAAAACTCTAGAGAATTTAAGCTTTCAATATCTTGACGTTTTATTGAACTCTGATTACGTGTACGCAGTGTGCCCGAAACATTTCGAATACGAGCATTCAATATCGAACGCCCCATTGTAAACAAAACAAAAGTCGTCTGGTCAATATCTCAGAGCTAAATTAGAGAAAGGTAGTGGCATCTATGTAAGATGTGTCTATTTTGACATAAAAATGAGATTATTAAGTATTAAAAATTTAGTATGTATTAGACCCATTAAAACAAAATAAGCAAATCATAACGCTCGGTAGGCTCTACATGTAGCAGTATCTATAATTAAATCATTTTCCTAATCTTTTGTTGATTTCGTGAAACAGTAAGCGTAAACTTTGCAGAGATTTTTACCAATATGTTTCGTTTAGCATCTTTTCACTATCAAACATCAATAGCATGATATAATGTATAAAAATCTTTTCTTTTCTTCTTAGTAGCTTATTCTTAAAAGCTTCAATGAAATTTATACATGTACATCCTTCCCCCTTCTGGCTCTATTTATTATTTATTGCGGTATGGTGAAAATTTCATTCTGACATTTCAGTGAAAACTTAACATAAAATTAAAGAAAATAATGTTTGTTTTACCTTCCATGACAACACAAAAAGTAAACAACACATGAAAGAAGGTAACTCTGAGTATAGACATCTTTAAATACTCCGTAGAAGTATAATCTAAAAATATTAAAATTAAGGAAAAATTAAACATGATAGTTTATTTAATTCGTTTCCATATATTGATAGATTAATGGTGTGGTTTTTTTAAAGATATGTTTATGAAAGTTTCACACAGAAAACAAGCATTGGTATATAAACACTAGACTTTGATCAGCAGGGGTTAACATTGTTATGAATGTTCATGTAAGTATCGGACATTTATAAAATAGATACGTTGACATATTCCTATTGTAAGGTACTTTTGAATTAAACAATGAATGTTAATATACGTATATATGTATTTTTTTTCGCGTAACTGGGTCCCCCCCCCCCCAGTTAGCTATAAATCAAGTCAGGAGTTCGAATCACGGCCGGAGCTTACATTTCCAACAAATGCAATAAAAGAAATGATGTGACAACAACAAAGAGTTGAAGACTGCTGGTATAAATGTACATATCAAGCAAAGTAGTGAAAATGATAGAAATGTACATATCAAGCAAAGTAGTGAAAATGATTGAAATGTACATATCAAGCAAAGTAGTGAAAATGAAGAAATGTTCTAAGCTGATACTTTTACACAATCAGTTATTTAAAAATAAGCTGTATTTTTTTGGTTACTATTTTAACACAACAGGTCCTAACAGGTTCAAAATACGACCTCAAAAATAAAAAGAGTTAAGCACTGCTAATGCATATACTTTATATATTTACACAGGTTATAGACATGTATATAAACTGTAAAAGCAGTAATTACGAATATCAAATGTACTTTATGTATGAAATAAGAAAAAGCTCTCATGACTGTCTTTTTCGATAAAATTTAATGTTAGATCTTTGAATTGGTACATAGAAAATGTATTTAAAAAACAAAACAAAAAACAAGATGTGTTTGTTAAACACTGATGCCCCCCTATGGCAACATAGCGAAGGTTAAGCTTTCTAAAATTCAGATCAAATATATTGGTACCTAAAGTAAGGTCTTTTCACAAGCTATACAAATGTGAAATATATAACCCTAGCACCACATGTTCAAAGGGCATGACCAAGGTAAACGTTTTTAAATGTAGGACAAACTCCAGGGTCAAGGTCAAAGGATTAAGATTGTTGGATTCTAAAAAACAGGCTTGCCTCAAGGAATACCTATGGGAAGTATGAAAGCGCTGGCCCTTAGAGGTCTTATTACAGGTTTAAGAGAATAGACAGTCAAGAATCAACAAGTCTGCCACCAGAGAGATATCCTGAGCTTCTGTAACACAGCGTGTATTACCTCAGTGCACTCCCAGTACATAGGCAGTTTCAAACTACTTGTATGATCGTAAAATTAATATTTAGTGTTTCAGTAATCTTTAACGCAAAATAATATTTTCAAATCAAATATACTATTTTTCGGTTGGGGAATTTTGCATTTCAACTCGAATGATCACTACGTTATTAACAATACCGACCAACTGCATAAATTCCATATGAACCCCATGCATTAAACCAAGAAAGAAATAATAGTCGTGAATTTGCGTAAGCATTAGTTATGAATACAAATTTAGTGAGAAGGAAGGATGTTTGTATTGTAAACACACGTTTACTGTTTGTTACATTTTTTTTCTTTGTACACAGGTTACAAAAGATCATTTTTTCCGTGACAAGAAACGAGTTCATTAACTTCTTTCTATTACGAAGTTTTATTCCGCGGTGATAACTCTGAATCTTTCTTAATTATAAGGAAGTCAATATATATTTTTTCCGTGTGTCACCCCCAATTATTTTAATCCTTTGCTTTTTACATATACCGTCTTACAGTTGAAAGCTTTTTAAATGAATTTACTGACAATTTGAGCATACCTTGACACGCACATCTTGGCAGATTGACCCCCCCCCCCTCCCTGGTTTAAGAACAAACATATAAAAAATTAAACAATTGATATATTCAACCATTTTTTCGTTTTCAAATCATTACGCTCAAGTAAGAGCATATACAAATTATTGTAATTATAAAAAAAGATGAAAGATCAGATTCTAATTTTATTGAAGAACTGCGAACGATAGTTTTCTTCCCCCACCTACCCTTAAGTTAATTTTTAAAAGTTAAAATTTTCAATGAATTTTTTAAAGATAATTATTACATGGGTTTTCATAAAACATTACTTATTTGGGAAAACAAAGAGAGATAACTAAAATGTTGATAAACTTGTGTTTTTCACTATAGAAATCAACAGAAACGGACAATATTTTGAAAACATCCCCCCTCGGTGACACAAAAAATAGGTTTTACAGGTAATATGGACTGTTATTTCACAAATTCATACCAAAGCTTTTTGTGTTTCACGAGGGAACATATTTTTATTGACTAACAACGACAAAAATACTTTAATTTCCACAAATTTCAAAGCGATTTACAACTCAAACACGAAATTTTATTTACATATTTATGTTTTATTTAGGGAAATACCCCCCGTATGAGGAACAATTAATCATATCCTATTTCAAAATATGCTTAAAAGTCCAATTTCAATGGAAAATATTGTCTATCCCTTTTTTCAGGAGCTGGAATTATGGTTGGTTTACTATTTAGCGTTGGTATTAAGACAGTTCATCAATTTCCTTTGAACTGTTCTCTGTAATGAACAAAAATATTATTGCCAAACTGCCATTTTTATTGAATTAAATGGGTGCAAAATGTAGGCAGGAATCCAGAGTAAGCGTGTGTATTTCTTGAAGAAAAGATTGTCAATCGAAGTATGGCCATTATTTTTCGGGGGGAAATATTTACGTTTTTGGGGATAACATGATTTTCTTAAAATCCTTTAAAGTTAACATTGTTTTCTACCACGTATGCCAAAGGTATGCATGGATCTTCTGATCATTTTTGGTGTGTTACAAAAATGATTACAGTATCGATGCGTATGTATGTTCACCGTGTTTTTAAGAAAAAAAAAAAAACAGAATTCGTAAAGGAAAAAAACAATTCACAATTTATTCTCTTGTTCGTTTGACATCTGATGGAAAAAAAGGAGGAGCGGACACGCCATTTAATAAATTTCTTTATTGAAGACAGAAATTTGAGATGGAAAATGAAAATAAATTAAGCGGATAATTATACATTTTTTAAATTTTTTTCTCATTTGCAGAGTTGACAGATGTAAAATACAAAATTTAGAATTGAATGGAAACAGAGCAGAAATTAGCAAAGAAATTCCCGGATGTGGGAAATTCAAATTTATATTCAAAATTATATATTTTGAATAGATAGTTGAATAGTTGAATGCACTGATCTGATATGTTAAAAAGAAATCCCTTGACCTTATTAAACAGTGTACCTTGCTTTATGGGATTTAATTCAAATTTTTGCAAAAGGGTTTTGTGTAATGCACAATGTACAGTGTAGTGTGTTAAGATCTCATACAGGTACGTTCATTTGTGTGATACCATTAACAGTTGTTTATTATGAATGATGTCAGGGTTAATTTTTTCCGTAAAAATAAAAAAAAGTCTTCTTCCTTAAAGGGATAAACTCCGCGGTGTCAATACCAACTTTAAAAGGAGATAACACGTTTTTGTTTGTTTTTTCTTTTGCATTTATAAATAAATTCGGGTCACCAAATTCTTAACAATGTAAGTTTAATGTCAAAACATTCTTACAATATTAATTTGCACATAAGTAATTCTTAAGTTACTCTAAATAATAGCATCGTTTTAGGGTTCAAAAAAAATATTCCCGTATAATTAAGGTCCCGCCTCCTCTCATCGAAATCGAAAAACTGTGCTGCTGAATTCTAGATTAAAAAAACACATCTAAAATAACTTTCCCGTTTTATCTATGGTATAATTACATTTCTAGATGTTTTGATTTTTTAACGATATAATTCTGATGTCTCCTTCCAAATCCTATAGACTAAACGTAACATATCAAGATTCTCAACGATATTAACTACACGTATAGTGTATACATAATATGTAACTGATTTCATTCAAATTCAACTACACTTTCCCCAATTCTAATGATGGAAGGTTACGTTGTGAGAATAATAAACAATAACGCATTGCCTTAAAACCGAGCAGTAAAAATGATCGAGCATGAAGGGTATTTAGTCGGACATAATTCATTGCAAGAGCCTTTTATACACAAAGGATCCTCCGAACCGCGCAATAATACAAAATATGACAGCGGTACTGAAAGGTAGTGGAACAACGAGTATAAATGACACTTTCGTTGGAATAAGCGCTTTAAAAGTGCATTGACTTTCGCCCATTTCCACTTCAAAAAAAAGAACAAATGGTTTTGTTGGAATAGATGGAAAAGTTGTGTTGAGAATCAGACATTAACAATCAACATTGTTTGTGCACTTAGTCTAGATCTTACATGTATAGTTAGAAATAAATCATCTCTATTGGAAATATTTTTAAAGTATTGTTTGAACAAAAGATTGATTTAACTTTTGTCTTAAACTAAACACATAAATATATGCAAAAAATTAAAAATTATTTTCTGCCCTGAAGAATTAAACAAACGAAACTGATGGAATATTTTTTTTCTTTAAAGCGGCACTGTGACGCACGAAGGGGAAAATTGAACCAGAAGTCTCTGTCGAGACTGAAGCTCTACTGGTTTGAACTTATAGCAAAGGAAGAGAAAGTACTTAAGCAGCTGGGATTTGAAACTTTATAAAAAGCATTAAATAGAATAATGATCGTTGATAAAGTCTCTTTATGTTCTTAGTGTAGTCTACTTGTGTGCCAAGTTATACTGAAATCAGACCAAAACTGTAGGAGGAGTAGCATTTTGAAACAATTTTACAGACATTTCTATTTATAGTAACCATGGCAACACCGTTCATCAAAATTAAAATTCAATATACAGAATTATGTATCTTAGAGTATTCTACTTGTGTGCCAAGTTATATTGAAATCAGACCAAATCTGTAGGAGGAGTAGCATTTTGAAACAATTTTACAGATATTTCTCTTTTTAGTAACTCGACAACACCATTCATTGAAATCAAAAACCGATACACAGAATTATGTATCTTAGTGTAGTCTACTTGTTTGCCAACTTATACTGAAATCAGACCAAAACTGTAGGAGGAGTAGCATTTTGAAAGAATTTCAAAGAAATTTCTTTTTTTAGTAACCATGGCAACACCCTTCATCGAAATCAAAAACCGATGCACAGAATTATGTATCTTAGTGTAGTCTACTTGTGTGCCAAGTTATACTGAAATCAGACCAAAACTGTAGGAGGAGTAGCATTTTGAAAGAATTTCACAGAAATTTCTATTTTTAGTAACCACGGCAACACCATTCATCGAAATCAAAAACCGATACACAGAATTATGTAACTTAGTGTATTCTACTTGTGTGCCAAGTAATACTGAAATCAGACCAAAACTGGAGGAGGAGTAGCATTTTGAAAGAATTTCACAGAAATTTGTATTTTTAGTAACCACGGCAACACCGTTCATCGAAATCAAAAACCGATAAACAGAATTATGTATCTTAGTGTATTCTACTTGTTTGCCAACTTATACTGAAATCAGATCAAAACTGTAGGAGGAGTAGCATTTTGAAAGAATTTCACAGAAATTTCTACTTTTAGTAACCACGGCAACACCATTCATCGAAATCAAAAACCGATACACAGAATTATGTATCTTAGTGTAGTCTACTTGTGTGCCAAGTTATACTGAAATCAGACCAAAACTGTAGGAGGAGTAGCATTTTGAATGAATTTCACAGAAATTTCTATTTTTAGTAACCACGGCAACACCATTCATCGAAATCAAAAACCGATACACAGAATTATGTATCTTAGTGTAGTCTACTTGTGTGCCAAGTTATATTGAAATTAGACCAAAACTGTAGGAGGAGTAGCATTTTGAAAAATTGTTTACAGACAGACGGACAGACGGACGGACGCCGGACGCATTACTATCGCATAAGCTCTTCTGGTCTCTGACCAGTAGAGCTAAAAATGTAGAATTTTTGCATGACCCTTTTTAATTTTGTTCAATTCCTAAAAGTATTAGGCTTCAGAAAATTACAGGATTTAGACTAAAAAAATTCTATTTTTAAGGAGAAAAATAAAAGAAAAAATAATTTTTGTATGCTCCAGACCGAAAATATTGCTCAATACTTCTTCCACCCCATTGCATGCGTGCGCAGAAAAGTTGAATAAGTTTCCATAGTTACCATGGTCTAAATCACCAAGAATGAATATAAGTAGACAAACAATTTAGAGACTTTTTTTTAAAACGTTGTTAGAATATATTTTTCATATTTGCATGCTCCAGTTGAATGTTGTTTACAAGTTTGAGCTACAAATAAAAGTAGCGTGACCTTGACAAACACAAAAACAACGAAACGGTAGATACAACCTTTGTTTTTCCGGCACTTATATTGTACAGTTTTTTCTTGCAGCTTAATTGTCAAATCCTAGCTATATACTCATAATTTGCATAAGTCTATCTCTGTATGCTACAGGTATCTTAAAAGAAAGACATGATTTTGACTCATTGTGTCCTTTTAATCTATTTATCATATCTCTACTGATATTTCTCATATGTAAAAATTATGTAGTAAAATGATTCACTAGAACTCTCAGTGAATGGACTAATCCCTTGCTTTAGTCCAGTGAGCTAATCTTAGCTTCGGAAGCTATTTCCCGGATATTCGTAACCCGCAAGATTTTACTTTTGTATCGCTATATGTTAATAATGGACAAATCCCCGTGAGTAAGTCAAGTGAGCTATTTCCCGCACCAGAAGCTGAATCCCTGTTATTCGCAATGGTCTACTTTTTTTTACTTTAATTAAACAGTTCCCTAAGGCCAGGACTATTTCCCTTGGCTGCGCCTTGGAAAATAGTCCTGCGCAACTAGGTTAAGGGCTACCCAAGGTAGATCAGTGTATGCAGAGCCTCGGGAATTCGATTATGACGTCACGGTGAAATTGTACAAATGAATCTCGGCGAATAAATAATAATTTTCTTTTTCATATACTCTTACATACTTTGATTTCTCATGATAATTGTAAATATTAATCAATGTGTAACTTATCTTGTCATTACAACACTATTAGAATGTAAAATCAAAGCCAACTTGATCTCGCTGTACTAACAGATATGACGTCATAGGCTAGTTTGACACGCAGTTTCTCTGTACTTGAGATGCAGATAAAGCTATTAGCTGAACTGAAAATATGAAAATTAAATCTAAGTAAGCATGATCTGACTATAATTGATTAATATTTTTGAATGCATTTATCAATAGTTCACAGTCTTATTTAATTGATAACTATTAGGTCTCTTATAAAGCCGCAGTCATGCACTTTTATACAGAAACGTACTACAATCACATGTACAACCCCTCCAAATCTCAAAAGTTCAACGATATACGCTTGATTATACATTATAATATTTTATACACGTGTAGCTATTGTCCCTACTATTTTGAAAAGTGCTGGGAGCAAGTTGTGCGCTGTTGAGTTTTTCCGTAGTTTTACATTTCTTCAATGCGTATAGTATATATGCACATAGTTTATCAAAAGCCGGCTAAATTTTATATATTTCTTGGGCATGGAGAAGTTGCTCCCAGCACTTTTCGGGTTAAGAAATTTGTCTTAAAGAAAACACGATCAATTTTATGCTGAAAAATTATCCGTATATCGTTGAACTTTTACGATCTTTATATCCGTACATTTTTTTCTAATTTTAAACATGTCACGTGACAAACAGCTGATGTACGTGAAGTCGCGTTGGCCGAACTCGGTTGAGACCCCATACATACATATGCATAAGTATAGTTTCCATTAAATTAAAACTCATGCTAATAAAAAAATATCAACATTATATTGATTTTTTGGGGATATTTTAAGGCTTATTTCTTATGGGCGGCCTTAACCTAGCTGCGTGGTCGAGGGGAATTGGAATCTTTCTTACTCCCTCAATGATACATGTATACTTTAATTGTGTATTAATCCATTTGTGTGTGTAAAGTTAAACCAGAAGTCTCTGTCGAGACTGTAGCTCTACTGGTTTGTACTTATCAAAAACCATTGCACTATTTTATGTATCTTTGTGTAGTCTACTTGTGTGCCAACTTATTTTGAAATCAGACAAAAACTGTAGAAGGAGTAGCGTTTTTAAAGAATTCCACAGAAAATTCTATTTTGAGTAACCATAGCAATACTGTTCATCGAAATCAAAAACCGATACATAGAATTGTGTAACTTAGTGTAGTCTACTTGTGTGCCAGGTTATGTTGAAATCAGACCAAAACTGTAGAAGGAGTAGCATTTTAAAGGAATTTCACAGAAAATTCTATTTTTAGTAACCATGGCAACACTGTTCATCTAAATAAAAAAACTTGCCCTATTCTATGTATCTTAGTGTAGTCTACTTGTGTACCAAGTTATACTGAAATCAGACAAAAACCGTAGAAGGAGTAGCGTTTTTAAGGAATTTTACAGAAAATTCTATTTTTAGTAACCATGGCAACACCTTTTATCGAAATCAAAAACCGATGCACTATTCTATGTATCTTAGTGTAGTCTACTTGTCTGCCAATTTATATTGAAATCAGACAAAAAATGTAGAAGGAGTAGCGTTTTTAAGGAATTTCACAGAAAATTCTATTTTTAGTAACCATGGCAACACCGTTCATCGAAATCAAAAACCGATGCACTATTCTATGTTTCTTAGTGTAGTCTACTTGTGTGCCAAGTTATATTGAAATCAGACCAAAACTGTAGAAGAAGTAGCGTTTTAAAGGAATTTCACAGAAAATTCTATTTTTAGTAACCATGGCAACACCGTTCATCGAAATCAAAAACCGATGGACTATACTATGTATCTAAGTGTAGTCTACTTGTGTACCAAGTTATATTGAAATCAGACCAAAACTGTAGAAGGAGTATCGTTTTTAAGGAATTTTACAGAAAATTCTATTTTTAGTAACCATGGCAACACCGTTCATCGAAATCCAAAAACCGATGGACTATACTATGTATCTTAGTGTAGTCTACTGGTGTGCCAAGTTATACTGAAATCAGACTAAAACTGTAGAAGGAGTAGCGTTTTAAACGAATATCACAGAAAATTCTATTTTTAGTAACCATGGCAACACCGTTCATCGAAATCAAAAACCCATGCACTATTCTATGTATCTTAGTGTATTCTACTTGTGTGCCAAGTTATATTGAAGTCAGACCAAAACTGTAGAAGGAGTAGCGTTTTTAAGGAATTTCACAGAAAATTCTATTTTTAGTAACCATGGCAACACCGTTCATTGAAATCAAAAACCGATGCACTATTCTATGTATCTTAGTGTAGTCTACTTGTGTGCCAAGTTATACTGAAATCAGACCAAAACTGTAGGAGGAGTAGCATTTTGAATGAATTTCACAGAAATTTCTATTTTTAGTAACCACGGCAACACCATTCATCGAAATCAAAAACCGATGCACTATTCTATGTATCTTAGTGTAGTCTACTTGTGTGCCAAGTTATACTGAAATCAAACTAAAATTGTAGGAGGAGTAGCGTTTTGAAAAATTGTTTACAGACGGACAGACAGACAGACGGACGGACGCCGGACGCATTACTATCGCATAAGCTCTTCTGGTCTCTGACCAGTAGAGCTAAAAACACAGAATTTATATCAGTGGCTCATTGCTATAAAGACCAGAAGTCTCTGTCGAGACTGAAGCTCTACTGGTTTGAACTTTTAGCAAAGGAAGAGAAAAGTACTTAAGCAGCTGAATTTGAAACTTTATAAACAGCATTAAATAGAATAATGATCGTTGATAAAGTCTCTTTATGTTCTTAGTGTAGTCTACTTGTGTGCCAAGTTATACTGAAATCAAACCAAAACTGTAGGAGGAATAGCATTTTGAAACAATTTTACAGACATTTCTATTTTTAGTAACCACGGCAACACCGTTCATCGAAATCAAAAACCGATACACAGAATTATGTATCTTAGTGTATTCTACTTGTTTGCCAACTTATATTGAAATCAGACCAAAGCTGTAGGAGGAGTAGCATTTTGAAAGAATTTCACAGAAATTTCTATTTTTAGTAACCACAGCAACACCGTTCATCGGAATCAAAAACCGATACACAGAATTATGTATCTTAGTGTATTCTACTTGTTTGCCAACTTATACTGAAATCAGACCAAAACTGTAGGAGGAGTAGCATTTTGAAAGAATTTCACAGAAATTTCTATTTTTAGTAACCACGGCAACACCGTTCATCGAAATCAAAAACCGATACACAGAATTATGTATCTTAGTGTAGTCTACTTGTGTGTCAAGTTATATTGAAATTAGACCAAAACTGTAGGAGGAGTAGCATTTTGAAAAATTGTTTACAGACAGACGGACGGACAGACAGACGGACGGACGCCGGACGCATTACTATCGCATAAGCTCTTCTGGTCTCTGACCAGTAGAGCTAAAAACGGTCTATTAGTATAAATGAATGCATCTATTATGAAAGTGGAATATGTCATTGTATTAAATATGAGAAAGGTTTGGAGAAAATACATCCAAATCAAAGTATTTACATTTTAAATAGGCCTTTCAACTAATTTTTGAAGTTGCACATAGGGTAAAAAACATTGCATAGATAGATTTATAGGTACATAAAATTATCAAAAAAGATAATAACTTATGCATACATATAATTACATCATTAAAAAGTTTAATTATTTATAATTGACTTTTCCGATGTTGTGTTTTAAGGATAGGTAACTCAGGTGTGAAAAATGACCAACTTAGTGCCGATTTATGAGTTGTGTTTCTAGGAATGACATATAGGCTGCTTCAGAATTGGTATTGTTCTTTACACAAAAGGGTTCCTTACATTGTTTTACACAAAAGTGTTGACCATGAGAAAGAGAATGCCTTCACTCTACCTGAAATAACAGGGTCAAATGAATGGGGAACAGACTATATTCAATATTTTTAACTCTCTTTGACGATTATTATGAAGGAGAAAATTTCATGTCATGTTCTTTTTTGTTTTTGCGCTTTTTCGCTTCCTTCATAAATATATATATTTTTACCAGTAAATGCAGCAATTGATCTTCTTACTTGTGTTAGCACGAAGGGGAACAACCGATTATAAAAATTTAATTAGGTTAGAACTAAGAAGGATGGTAGATTTCACTTTTTATTTTAATAAAACTTTTAATTATATGTAGTGAAAAGATGTCCGCAACCATACAGTAAATAAGTTTAACATTGATGCTAAATTTTAAAACAACTGGATTCTACTGAGAGCAAAGAAACACTTGGGAAATGCTTAAAACTACCAAGTTATATTGAAATCTGACTAAAACTATACAAAGGGTAGCATTTTGAAAATATTTCAAAGAAATTTCTACAATTAGTAACCATGGCAACACCGTTCATCGAAATCAGAAATCGATACACAGAATTATGTATCTTCGTATACTAGTCTAGCTGTGTGCCAAGTAATATTGAGATTAGACCAAAAACTGTAGGAGAAGTAGCATTGTGAAAGCATTTCACAAAAAATTTTATTTTGAGTTACCATGGCAACAGCGGTAATCGAAATCATAAACCCATGCACAGAATTATGTATCTAACTGTTGTCTACCTGTGTGCTAAGAAATACTAAAATCAAATTAAAACTGTTGGAGGAGTAGCATTTTGAATGCCTTTCACGGAAATTTCATTCTATTAGTAACCATGGCAACACCATTCATCGAAATCAAAAACCGATGCACAGAATTATGTATCTTAGTGTCGTCTAGTTGTGTGCCAAGTTATATTGAAATCAGACCAAAAATGTAGGATAAGTAGCATTTTGAATGCATTTCACCGAAATTTCTTTTTTAGTAACCTTGGCAACAACGTTCATCGAAATCAAAAACCGATGCACAGAATTATATATCTTAGGCCGGAATTAAAAATATCTTTGTTTCCCCTAACCCAACCCCAAATTCTCAAGTTGGGTCAGAAGGTAGGTAAACCTTTTTTTTCTGACAGCAGCTTTGAAAGAACGTTCTAAAATTAAATGGAAAACTACCTTTATAAATAAGAAAAGTACAAAAGAAAGCGATTTGTGAACAAAATGCTAAGTATCATACATATGCTGTTTAAAAGCAAAATTCCTTAATAATTAATTCACAACTGATACCAAGTTGAACTTGTGAAATATCTCACGCCAGGATACATTTATATAAATCGAATAAAAAGACAACATTTCAAATACGCAAAGACCGGACCTCCGAGTATATCTTTTCAAACTTCCCATCAGCCTCCAATGCTTCAAGACAATCAATGTACTTTTTTGAGGGCCATGAGATTTGCAATGGTTCTAAAGCATTTTACTTTGGAGTCAAGAAGTAAGTGGCTAATTTTAAGTCGCAGGTTCAAATCCCCCCCCAAAAACTTATGTCCAGTGTCACAAAAGATGCTAGCTCAAAAAAAATCCCCAACTGCTAAATGCCAAAAAAGTGCTGAGCAAGTCTAAATTTGGAACAATGGGGAAATGTTCTAATGTCATCCCAACAAATCTCGAAGGGATAAAAAGCAAGAAAACAACAAATCCTCAAGGGCCAAATTAAAGAAAAAATACACCGGACGTCTCAGGATGCTGAATCTTAATTTCAAAACTATTTGGAAACAGTACGAGTATGTTAACAATGTGTAATTGAACCAACCCGAATCGATCTGCAGATGATAAAAATGCTATATACAATATCAAAGTCACGAAGTTTAACACATAACTAAAGGCATGAAGAAAAGACATCTGAATTATATTTATTTATCAGGATGAATATGTAGACAAATTTACAACAACTCCTATAGTTCCATAATGGCAAATTGTAAATATAGGAACATAGATGAGCTGGTTATTATAGATCAAAACTTAAATTAAATAAAATGCAGTGAAATTGAATGATATGTTTTCAAGGTGGGACCCTCATCTGCTAATGAAGCAGACCTTACCATGTATTACGTACCTTAAATTCAACAGACAAAGAAGAAAGTACGGTATGAACAAAAATCCGCCCAGTCCCAAAATCTTATTAAATTGTTCTTGAAACATGTCTAGAGTAAACACTTCCTATGTCATTTTAATTTTTGTTATTATCTCAAACCATTTCGTCAAGAGAGCTCTTCAAATATAAGTAGTTTTCGTAAGAAAATAACGCTTTGACGTGATGACGTCGTCAACTTGGCGTTATCGAATTTCAACGTTTTAATCCCGATACAGCGCCAAACAAAAAATTTTGAAGTGAAAAAAAAGTTATAGCTTACTCTTCTGTTCCATTCTTAAAATGTGGAGCGAGTTTAAATTTCGCTTAATATAAAAATTAATTTTCTTTAGTGGAAGTATTGTTGGTCATTGATTTTGCTACTTTTTGCGAGAAAACGATTCATCAAGAAATTCAACGGAACATTTATAGCTTGAATTAGTCCATTATTCCAATTTTTGCTCACGGTGAAATCTTCAAGTTCCGAATGAACATATATCTTTCTTTTATTCAGTTAGATTGTGTGTGTGAGGGTGTGTGTGTGTGTGTACAGAATAAGTTTGTAAATAGAAAATTAACACGAGGACATACATCATAGATATACGAAGTAACTGCATGCGACATTGTTCGTGTATTATTATGATGGTTCTAAATGAAGACGGCTATCTTAATTTGACTTTTGTTGATGACATGTATATAAATTAACCTAAGACAATTTTCAGTTGTGTTTTTTTTTCAATACACATGTATACAAGAACATCTTTTTTTTTTACAAAAAAAACACGTCAGGATATTTAAATCTCATTGGCGTCGGGAGCAAATTGAAAGTGGTGGTGGTGGTGGTGGGGGGGGGGGGGGGGGGGGCTAGGCGTAAAAAAATGTTATACATTCAAAAGAACCTGACAAGCAAAAAAAAAAAAAAATAAATAAAATAAAAAAGGAAATGTGCATTGGCCAAACACGAAAATCTTATTTCGTTTGTGAGGTGTGTGTGTGTGTGTGTGTGGGGGGGGGGATAGATTTGAACTTCAGCACCAAAATTTTTTCCAAACACCAACACTTTCCCCAATTATTTAAGCCTGTACTGCAACATGTCTGTGGGGAGGGGGGATAACCCTACGCAGCAGCGTCCGATGTCTATACTAAGCCTATCTTTGAAAAAAAAAGTGGGGCCCGCACTGTTCCGACGTCTATATGGATCTCTGTAAAAGCATGCAAAAACATTCCAAATTTAAATTCCACATTTAAATAATTAGCATTGTAAATTCCCCCTCTGACAAGTTGCGTTCAATCATTAATCCACCCTTATGATAGGATTTTCAGCATTATTGAATCACACGTTATGCACATACTTTAATTGCAGACTAATCTGTCATCATGTTTATTAAATGCAAATATATCTAACCTTAGTATTTTTATCGACTTGCGTTTAATTTTTTTTTACAGATCTTTGTTTATGCTCCGAAATTCGGAGCGAAAACGACATCTTATTTTAATCAGATTGCCCTTGATGGCAAATAAGGGCGTCTTCGTATACGAGTGAAAAATTCGCGAGAGGTTAAACATCGATATATCATTAGTGCTTTAAAATTAAAATGCGGGATATACATTATTCAGAGTTATATAACACTTGTAAATCTCTTTTTGTATAATTCTGATTAGAAACATAAATTCACACGAATAAGTTGTCATTTTAATTTGATTTAATGGAGGATGTAAATTCAATCTAAATTTTTAAGCTATATATGGCATATCTGAGCTAAAAAAAAATACGCGATTAAGTGTAGATTAAGATAATATTTGCTATCTACGTTCAAATAATTTGTTTTTCATGAATTTGAACTTTAATATTCCCAAGTTTCAGTGGGTTAAATTGACTTTCAACTGCGTCTGATATTTTTTTATCCAATCCGGAAATAAATGTATATATACATGTATTATTGCTTTAAATCTCGGATATCCATGAAACGTGATTGATTTATATTGTGTAAATTACAGGAATTCAGATCTTTATATAAAGCTACAAAATAAATACAAATATCTTTTTAGTTTATTTTGTCTGCACGCCATTTATGACTTTAAAGCAATTATTCTCAGGATTTAATGAATATAAATGTTCTTTGTGAACCATGCATCTTAATCAAACATTTTTTCACAGCACTTATTTCAATGAATGTAAACTTGAAACTATACCTTTACAAGATGATGATGAAAACTTTTATAATGGATAAGGGTTAATAATAGCTAAGTTTATTAAACGTTCACTTTTTGATATCAAAGGGAGCAGTGAGTCGGAAATGTGTTACAGCTCTTTTCCCCAGACAAAAAAAAAAAAACCAAAAAAAAAAAAAACCAAAAAAAAAAAAAAAAAAAAAAAAAAAACATGATGAAAATTGGGACTGATCAGGAGTGGCAATATATCAATAAGGGCCGCCACGCTATGCATATTTTGCTTTGCAAGGTACCGATAAAGATGACCCGCGTATTTTTTTTTATAATAATTGTTTCAACGAACCCCTCTCATCCAAAATGCCCCCCCCCCCCCAAAAAAAAAAAAAAAAAAAAGAAAACAAACAAACAAAACAAAAACATGTGTTTGATTTTTTCTTGTTTACTTATGTCGCTTCTTAACTCCGTCGTCTTTTGACGTTTTGGGATCCCTGACAGATACATGTAATTAATTACAATCATTTTTGTTTATGTAGCAATTTTTATTTAAAAGAAAGACACCATGTGAAAAAATAGGCCTTTTTTCGTTAATTCATCGTGGGATATAAACATCTCTTAAAATGTAGATTGGTGCATTCAAAATTTTATCGAGATGGCACAATAAGCAACAAATACAGAGCGTGAAATTAGATATTAACATTTTCGAGTAGGCCTATCGTTTTTTATATTAATTTTCCATCTGGCTGCGGGAAGGATATATTTTAAAATCTATCCGAACGTTTGTGCCGTATATATGTACGTATACATGTGCGTTTGTATCAGAATGCTACCATGTATGGCCTCGGAATATTGATAAATTTGAACAGATTTTTCAAAGGATTATAATATTTTATATAGTGTTTTGAATAAAAAAATGAATGATAGGAAAATCAAACAAGATCTATTGTGACGTCATCTTTGCGTTATTACGTAATTTATTCACATCTGCTGATGGTAGCTATGAACTCTCTCATTTCCAAAATAAAATTATACCGTTGGCATAAATAAGAAGCCGGTTTTCTCCTTCTGTGCTAATTAATACGATTCAATTGATTTTTTTTTCTTTAGCGTTTTCTTTGGCTCTTTATCCTTATCGGAAATATTTGTCAGATGCAGGTTAGGCCTACACATCGCAGGGCCATCGTCATCTGCCTTATTATCCTAGCATATTTTCCAGTTTGTATGCTATTTTTTTGAAAAACATGGAACATGAATATATTGCCGATGCATGAAGTATTTCTTAATAACATTTTTTAATGAATTATGGTAACATAATTTCACATGAATAAAATTACACCTCTCAATGAACTTTCAATCCGCCACCGGAAATAGTAATATAAAGTCAAAATAAACATACTGCACATTCCTCGAGCAAAATCTTATCCCTGTTTTCATCAGTCTTTCATCAAAATGTTTTGAAATATATGTGTTTAATTTTGCTCGAGGAATGTGCAGTATGTCAATTTTATAAATATTTGTTGAAAAAAGTGGAAAAACTAGCAATTTCCGGAAAAAAACGGATCTTTAAACGTGTTGTGTACGTCTAAATAACGGAGTGTGGAAATTTTGCTTCGCATATTTCAAAACTACCAATCTTCTAGTACATGCACAGAGTTTTTATAATTTGGCAAACCTATTTATTAAATTGCAGAAAATAGTGGGCCTCTGTATAATAGGTAACGTACTTAATTCTTTGTTTGTTTGTTGTTTAATGTCCCTTCGAAAATGTATTCACTCACATAGAGACGCTAAGACACCTAAAAAAGACACTTAATTATAGTCCTGGTATATTTTATTAACGAATTGTTTTAAGAGTAAAGAATTCTAATTAGCTAAAGGCATAAGATTGAGACGTCGCCATTGTTTTATGAAGAAGTAACTCTCTGTAATCACAACAGAGTGCTATTTTGATTCCAACAAATGCTTGAAAATCACAGAACAATGTCGGCTGTTCTGATAAAAACTGATTTTGATGAAATTTTATTTTATAAAATTGGTTAACAATAAAAAAATATTTGAATCATCTTATTTATAAAAGTTACATTGAAATCAGACCAAAACTGTAGGTGAAGTAGCATTTTGAAACATTGTTTACAGACAGACGGACGACGGACTCATTACTGTCCCACAAGCTCTTCTGGTCTCTGACCAGTAGCGCTAAAACCTGTAAATAGAGGTAGATTGTTTGGTAAGCCCGCACGTAAGGTTCCTGACACCATATCAAGAAAGAACGAAAAGTGCTCGTAAGACATTTTGATACCGGTATTTATTTCTCTGCAATTTTTTTTCTAAAATAGAAGAATAATGGAAACGAGAAGCGTTTTTCAGAGGTAAAACTCCCCAAAGATTTCCATTAAAAATTTAAATATGATTTCCTAGTCGAAATATTTTTTTTTAATTAGAACTGACGCAATATAAAAAATTAATTAAAATCAATTCAATATCAACCAATGATAAAATTTGCGGGAATTTTTTTCTATGTACAAGAACAATTTCTGCAACAATGAGACATTCCCGTATATGGCCTTTTTCCTTATAACTCTTAAATCTGAATTGAAACAAATTATATTAAGGAAATATCTAATCAGTAATTGTATAGAACTTCATAAAGAACGGGAAACTAAAGCTATAACCAATCAAAATGCAAACCTCAAATAAAGGTTTAAGAAGAATTGGAAGCTTGCGTCCACCAGGACTTCTTGCTTCTTCACATTGCTTTGGGAAGGATTGTTTTTTAAATCTACAGGTAAATCCTCCGTTATCTCTTTTAATTGCTTGTTTGATGCTTTCAATAGTTCAAAAGTGCGTTTTTTAAATTTCTTTTTACGGTGTGTGGAAGGAAATTTACATATAATGGTATCTTGATACATTTATTGTCTTTTCTTGTTTTTTTTTTAACTTGATGAAAAAGAATTAGAGCATATCTACGAGGGGTGATCAAAAAGTTCGCAAACTAATAGAATAACTTCCATACAAGAAACAATATTTGGTTTTAATGTTGATTATATTTTAAATTAATCCTCCCCGATTTTAATGCACATCAACCACCGTTCTGCGCATGCGCGAATCACGTGATATTGGCGGTCACGTGACCCCCTCCGTAGTGTTCTGTCACAAAAGTTAAAGATTTTTCCGGTTTTTATATTTCTTTCCATGTGAAGTAAGGAGTCAATCCTTACGTCGCGGGTTCGAATCCCACTGTGGGACGTGGAGACCGGTCCTTCGGATGAGACCGTATAAACCGAGGCCCCGTGTCGCAGTAGGTGCTGGCAATAAAGAGATCCCTTACTGCTCAAAGGCCCTGAGTGCCGAGCATAGGACAAAATTTGTAGCCCTCCACCGGCAAGTGGTGGCGTCTCAATATGAGTGAAAAATTCTCGCGAGGGACGTTAAACAGTATCCAACAATCAATCAATCTTTCCATGTGAGTTAATTTTTATGACAAGAACAGTTAATTTGTCAGACATGGTCATATCTCGGCAACAGAATGGGTGGATAATAACATCCTTTCCAAAAATAAGCATTGCGACCACTAAAACACAAATCTTCCGTCTCAGGAGAGGTCTTTATTCAAGGTGGATAGAGAATGGGTGCATCCTTTTTATCATATCTAATATGTTTAAAATCTAAAGTAAACGATATCTTAGGTATTTAATACTTATATCATTGTTCAAATATTCAACTATTTTTCAAAGTGCTAATTGGAGGTCTTTGATAGCAAATTGCTTAATTAAAAATACATATCTTTTCAAACTTGCTTTCACTGGGCAAGATGACAAGTATCATTTTTAACCATCAGCCTTCCTTCACTAAAACGATTAATCCAATCATTAATTGAATCTATAGGAACTCATTTATGTAAATAAACTGTGTACAAATTATTATGTGATACTGTAGAGGGATTTCTAAGATATTACAATAAATTGTACAGTCGGTTGTTGAACGAGTTCGACCGAGACAAACATTTTTCGTCACAAGTGTCCTCATTAGTGACGTCATTTACACATTGTGACGTCACAAACAAGGAGAAAAACTTATTTCAGCATATGCTATTTATAGACCTTGTGTATGGCTATGTGGGTACCGAATTTCATTCTAATGATGTTAAGGTAGGTAAATACTATTAGAAATAACTGTCAAAGAGTTTATTTTTTCTCTCTAATAACTGAAACAACTCTTTAACCAACAAAGAAACCCATAAAACATGTACCTTTGCAGGATTATTTTCATACTACGTGCTAGAGAGCACATATACCCCAAACTTCAAATGCCAATTTTTAACACAAGAAGAAAACATTTCATATTTTATTCAAGTATGCAGCAAAGCACAATGTTTTGTGCTATAATCCATCCAATCTAATAGATAATCAATTACAAAGAGAATTGTTTGAGCAATTCAATTAAAAACATGTAACATTTAACATTTATATTGCTCACATCCATCAGAAAAAAACCCACATAATAGCATTATTTTGAAAAATTCCAAAATTTATATTGTTTACATGCCACTTTTTCTTTAAAAACATCTAGAATAATATCTAAGGTTACCAAAAACACATATTTTATCATGGTTGACCAGAGATATTTTATTAAATCATATCTTGAATACCCCTACCCCCATTTCGGTAATAGCATATTTTACCATTATATTTTACAAACTTTGAAAAATATTAAAATGTAACAAATAGATCCATTCTCAGAATGAAATACAAATGGAATATTAAAAAATACTGAAATTTTGGTCCTTCTAAACACTTAGAACACATATAGTTTGGGGGGGGGACCCTTCCCTGTTTTACATTTTTTCCCGTACAAGTACAAAATTCTTTTTACAATTTATAATCTCATACATATTAAAAGAACTGATGTAGTGTAACAAAAAATATATGTAGATTCTAGCAAGTATAGCTCATAAACATATAATTTTGTTGTATAAAAATACATGTACTTATTTCGAACTATAAAGAGTTCAAATACTCAACAACTTTGCCAATGATTTTCTGCGACTTTGTTATTCTTGGTGTCTTTGAACCAGATACAACCTCACTAAAGACAGTCTGAATCCCACTATGGGTGTCACGCTTATGTAAAAGTTTAAGCTTGTTTAGGCTTAGATTGTTAGCTGTAAGCCTGTTAGAGATCAGTGTAGATACTATGTTGCCTTGTACCAATGGAACTAATGAGGACTTTACACTGTAATAATTCATGGTAAATATATCTGAACCTTCACATTTGAATGCTAAATTTGACTCGTACAGTTCGCGTAAACTACAAACATCAGATAGAGCATTGTGTGCATCATAACTTTTCCCAAGACACAATCTGACTAAGGTTTCTTGCTTAAAATTCCCCATTGTTTTCCTGTCGGAAACTTTCTTTGCAAGTTTATGTGTATCTAAAAAACCTAAAACATTTTCAACAAATTGTTTAAGTAAACCATGTCTCTGCAAATGATATTGGAGAATTGGAAGATCACAGTTTTGAATATTGTGTCCAACAATGACTGGTTTTGATTCACAATCTCTAACAAAGTCTACAAACTGGGTCAAACCATCGACTTGACTCGTTGAAGGCACAGGTTCTCCATGAAGAATGAGCTGTCCCTTGTCATATCTGAGACCTGTTGCAGCCGATGCTTCCTTACAGATTGGTACACTGGGGTTCAGATAAACATTGATTGACCTATCTTCACAAACTGCAGCAATCTGTACGATGTCAGATGTTCTACCTGAAAGCAAAATTATACATGTTTATTTGATACCAAACCTGAAAATTGAAGTATTGATATTTGTTAGTAAAGGTTAAAAAGGTAAAGTGGGAAAAAATCTTACTAAGTCCGGTAGTTTCAAAATCAAAATACATGAAGCAGCTGCTCTCTGGAGAAATTATAAGGGGTTCTTGATCAATGTTATCAAGATCAACATCCTCCTCAAGACCAATATCTGATTTGTATGATTGTCCTGTGACAAAGAGAATTCAAGTGAATAATACTGAAATTCCAACAGCAATGGCTTCTCTAAATGTGTGAACAATAAACAATAAATTAAAGTAAAATGTTACACTGATTCAGTTCTATTTTAACTGAAACTGTACCTTCTAGAACATTCCTCGCTGCTTCTTTAGACAATCTGGCGGCTTTTAATTCCAATCGACGTCTCTTGGTGGACGGTAAACTCTGCATGAGACGTTTCCGTTTGAGCTTGTTGGCAAGTCTGATGGTATGCTTCATTGTGAAATTGCCAGGTGACAATGCCATTTTCTTGTTCAGCTGTAAGATATAATTTATGTTTTAGTAAATATTTTCATTTTGTGATTGTTCCATATTCATATAAAATGGTAAATTGGTTAATAAGAATAGGGATAAATTTTGAATGTAAATTTCTTAAGAAATCCATCCTCTAGGTACTTTATGTACATGTTTATGCAGATAAACATGATTGTAAACATCTTACTAAAGACTATTTGTTTTTATAATTTACAACATTTATTGTGGAAAACTATTAAAATCAAAAATATACTTTAAGAACACTAAATACAAATGCAAATAACATTTTATGGTTTGCCATAAAAAAGAAAGAAAACATAACACATAACAACAAACTGTAATGAAAAACAAATTTCAAAAATGATCAACTTGAAACTTTCAACACATTTTTCTACCTCTGATATGTAACCGTAACCCATATTCTTTTGGCAAACAGTAGCTGAGAGTCTAGCATGTAGACTCTCTGAACCTCCATAAAACCTACCAACACATTTTTTGGACTTTGAATCTCGCATTTCAGACTCAATTGTTAAGATCATATTCAGAACTGTTGTTCTAAACAGGAAGAAATAACCAAAGTACTTACAATCTTTTTGGGGCTTTAGTGGAGACCATATGGTTAAAGTTCTCATTGACTTGGGTGGATCCCATCATGGCCAGCTCCTCTGACTTACAGCAGTATTTCTTGAATAAAGCTTCTAAAGCTTCTCGGAGTAAGGTGCAGGATAGATGCTTTCCATATGGCAAATTTCGAGGCTTATAGTCAGTCTTTTTACTGTGACACCAAGTTCCACAGCATTCGTGTTCACCTTAAAAAAAAAGATCTGGTTAAAATGTTTTCATTCTTCATTCCTAATCTTCATTCCTAATTTTGTAATGACTTCTATATTGTTGATACTCTTACCATATAAATGTGGAACAATTTTGCCAAGTTCATTTTCAAGATCTTTAGCCTTGCCCCTGTTTTGCTGTACACAATACGTAAAACATCTAAAACAGAAGGAAAAAGACACTTATTTTTAAAAATAATAAGCCATAACATTTATAATTATGTGTAACAAGTTTTTTTGGACTACAGTTGACCAAGGGATATTGTACTGAAATATTACACTTCAGAAACACAAACCTTTCAATGTGACTTCTAAGTTTTTGATTTTTCAAAACTTTATGGGTGTTGGCAAGCTCAATCAAAGCTCCAGTAAAACCTTTTCTTGTATGGTTTTTGTCAGCTCTTTTATTAATGGCTGGGTCCACAGTGGCTTTTACGTGAGCAATGGTTGTTGAGTCATTGTCCATGACTAAAGTTCCTATCTGTGAAATACATTGGAAATTTGTACTTCAGTTAAAAAGCAAAGTTTTAAATATACATGTATATTATGGTACTAAACTGTACATCCATATTTGACATTACTGCTGATAAAAATTAAACATTCAATAAAAAGCTACCTTGCACCCTTCATCTTTGATTGCACTCAGCATTTCACAGGCCATGGCCGGCTCCATTGCTTTTGCCGATCCCTGCCAATTCTTTCGGCAGTTGTGTTTTCTGGGTGGAACTCCTTTAGCTGTTGCAGCTGAGCAGATTCTGCATTTTTTACTCTTTGAAGAGAAACTTACTATCTTTTTAGTTTTTTCTCCTACTAGAGATGCGTGACCTGTAACAAGATAAATACTGCTAGCATATAACTACATTTACATGTACATGTATTAGAATATGTAACTCTATATCTCAATCTTTATTGAGGAGGGAGAATCAAAACATGCAACAATAACATTATCACCAGGGCATACCAGTGAGACTATTGTATCCTCTACCAGTACCTCTCTTCTGCCAGGCACCATCAAAAGACACAGTGATGTCTTCATCACTCCTACAAAATGAATAACACAAATGTGCAATTACATGTATTATCAAATATTATTAACATGTAAATTCAAAACATAATTTATATATCAATACAAACAAAATAAATAAAAAAAATTACAGTTTCATTTCTTCTTGAAGAACTTCATTACAACTCTGCCCTGCCATTTCCTCTAAGTGTTTCCCCACCTCTCTTTCTCTGCTTTTAAGACTCTTGTTAGTGATCCCCGGGATATTCAATGCAGCCAGTAATGCATTTACATGAGTAATTCCATAACCACCATTTAGCATACCTAAGAGATTATTACCAGAAATAAAATGAAAATAAAATAATTATTTTACATTTTAACTTCTGTATTATTAGTATTAAATTATTTTTATATGCTTATTTGCAAGTCTAGATAAAATTTCTAATTTATACCTGCAGCCAGCTTTGTGTTGACATCCCAAGCATATTGCTTCATATCTGCTTTAACCCTATGTTTACTGCCCGTGGGTATGTCGTTAACATGGGCACAACTGGAATGCGTGCACTTTATCTGCAGAACCTGCAATTGACCAAAAGTTAACTGAAAGTGAAGGGGAATGCCGCATCTTTAAAAACGAATTTTTTAGGTACATAGTCATTGACAATATTTAATAAAAATAAATACCTGTCCTAGTCCAAATTTCCTTTCACCTACAGTGTTGACAAGCTGAAGTGCATTCCCACACATAACGCAATCTCTTTTCAAATTATCAACAAGAGTGCCGAGTTCTACAATCCGTCTACCGACACTCCATGAACTCTCTGCACTTTCTGCACTTTGACCATTAACGGTTCGTAGGACAGGGGAAGAATCATTTTCCAAGCACGGAGCATCATTTTTGGCATCTAATATTTACAAAATAAATGAATCTAATGATCGAATCTTTTGATACGTATTCCAACTGTCAAAAATAGAGCAGAACGCTCGCACAATACAGACACTTAGTACTTACCATGTTTACCTCGTAAGGCATGGGCTTCTCTTGCTTTCTTTAGCCCCTCAAGTCTGCGCAGGAACGAAGCTTTCCTGAATGTCCCTTTTTCAGACCGGGGCATCGTTGCATTTGTTTTCAATCGCATGAATTTTATGTTAAAACAAACCACCGAAAAATTTGCGCCAAGTCCAAGTGATAACCGGAAGTCTGATGTCGGTGTATAAAATTTAAAACCGGAAACGAAAAAGTATGGCCTTGCCTTAAAAATTTATAAAAGTTGATGGTTTTTAGAATTCGTTCTCCTAAGAACTGGAATATAAAACAAGGACTTGAAAATTTTTAGTAATATTTCAATGAAAAAACAAATATAGACAAATCACATTCAGTATAGGTTTACAGGTGAAAACAAATTTTAGAATATATTACATTGGTGCTAAAAGTGTAATATAAACTTAAGAAAAATATACCAAGCCAGGTAAATTTTATTAGGAAAACCTAAATGGTAAAAATCAGCCTATGTGAAATTGCTAATTTTTTTGTCATTTTGATCTTCCTCTTATACAATTACCTTAGATATAAAAGCTTAAGCTGCTATCTTCTCAGAACCTCAGTTCTCTCCAAATCCTGTATATGAAAAATATTGTATTTAATCTGAGTAAATTAAGATTAAATAATCAAGTTGTTTTTAATTTTTTATGGTGAAATTTATTAACTAGACTTTTGTAAGTGTGTAAAACTTGCCAAAGTGTATGATTTAGGGATCTTTAAACAAAGATACTTATTTTCAGATTTCTCTTAAAGAAAACAAAGGCCATGCGTGATTTCGCCACCTTAACCCTCGTCTGCTGCCTGATTTTAGTCAGTGTCTTCGAACACGGTAAGCCAGATTACAGTGTAGAAGCATTTTAACAACAGTTTACAAGATGTGATTGTAAAACTCTATGCACCCGGCGGCAAACAAAAAAAGCTTTTTTTAGCATACAGATCACGGTCATGATCACAAGGTCATTGACCTTGTCATTTGAAAGAACTTGATTATATAGTGGAGCATGCTCACCAAATATGAATTCTCTATCTTTTATGGTTCGAACGTTAAGGCGAAGGTACAAAAAAGTTTTTTAGCATACAGGTCACAGTCAAGGTCACAGTCATTGACCTTGATGCCATTTAAAAGAACTTAATTAGTGGAGTTTGTACACAAAATATATAGTCTCTATCTCTTATGGTTCAAAATTTATGGCGAAGGTGGTATGAAAAAGCTATTTTAGCAAACAGGTGACAGTCAAATTCACAAAGGTCATCGACCTTGGTGTCATTTGAAAGGTATTAATTAGTGGAATAAGCAAAACAAATATGAAATTGAAGTTTCGATCTCTAATGGTCAAAAAAAGAAGGGTGAAGCTTCAAAAATGCAATTTTTAGCATATTTGTGAGAGACGAGATCAGCAGGTCATTGAGCTTGGTGTCATTTGAAAGAACTGTAATAATAATAATTGTGCTTTATTTAAAGAAGGTAACCTGGTTACAACACAGTACTATTCTTCCTCGTGGCCTTCTATTATTCAAACTATATAAAATTGTTCAATCGAACATATATACACTGTACATGAAAAATGATAAGCTCATTATTAAAGTTAATAATCAGATGTTATGTACCAATTAATGAAAATATAAGACAATGAAATCATTGTAAGTCAATATACAAAGGTTACTTAGTTGATAATAATGACAAGGATATCTATAATAATAAAAATTAGACGTTGGGTAATTATAACTATTTTCCAAATTCTTTCTGAAAACAGGTAAAAATGGTGATCATTTAATATGTAATGGTAGGCTATTCCATAAATGTACGCCTGAAGAGAGTTTGTAAATAGAATTGTTCGATGCTTTTGTTATCGAGATTGTAGTTTAATTCTGAACGCAATGAGTAGGAATCAGAGCTATGAAAAATAAGAAGATCCTGGATATTAACATGGCTTATACCATAGAAAGTTTTATACAAAAGAATACATTTATGAAACGTCACTAACTCAAATGCATTTAACCATCCTAGTTTTTCAAACAAAGGCTTTGATGATTGATCAGGAGCTGCATCAAGAATAATTCTAGCAGCCCGTTTCTGAAGTTGATGAATTCTCTCAATGTTAGATTTGGACGCATTATCCTAGACTGTAAGACAACAGGTTATTGAAGGCAAAATGTAGAGTTTTCTGGTACTTAATGGCAGAAACTTCTTAATTTTAGGGATCGTAAATAACTTGTTTCTTAAGGATTTACAAACTGTATCAAATGACACTTACATGTATACTGAAGAGATTGATCTAACTGAATAACTGAAGAGTTGTTCAACTTCAACATTTTCCAAGGTTTTGCCAGAAATTTTTGCATCAAGTCCTGGGTCTTGATTTTTTTGGTTGTGAACACATAAGCATACATTTTGATTTGTCCGTGTTCAGAATCATTTGATTCTGTAAACACCGGTTTTCAATTTCACATAAATCAGGATTTAAATTGTTTCAATATTATGTACATTGCTGTTAGGTAAATGCAGAGTTGCATCGTCTGCGAACATATCGATATAAGAATAATTTACACATTAAGGAAGATCATTTATATACAATAAAAATAAGAGTGGACCTAAAGTAGATCCCTGTGGAACCTCTGCTGTGATAGGTAAAATATCGGAAGATCATGTGCCAATTCTAACACTTTGGGTCCTTTCACTGAAATAAGACTGAAACCACTTAATTGTAATTGGATCAAAATTATATTGTCTTAATTTCTCTATTAAAATATCATGGCTGGCTAAATCAAATGGCTTCCTAAAATCTAGAAAGGCTATACCAATGAAATTTCCTTGGTCCACTGCTTGTAGCCAGTTATCAGCTAAGTTTGGTTAGTGCTGTTTTGCAAGAGTGGAATTCCCTGAAACCAGACTGTGAGCTCATAATAAGGTCAAAGGTCAAAGGCTTTAGTGAATTAACATACTTAATTATCTAGGTGTTTTTCAAATGTTTTTGACAAAGTTGATAAGATAGATATTGGGCGGTAGTTGATTGGATCACTTTTGTCAACCTTTTTTATGGGGGTGACTTTAGCATGTTTCAGCTGGGAAAGGAAGATGCTATTAGTATTGCTAGTATTAATGAAATGAGTAACGGGTTTAGATATTACATTCGTAGAAAGTTTTTTAAAGACGGGGACCAATGAAGTCAACACCTGCTGATTTATTAATGTCAAGAGAGCGTAGCATAGTTAAGACATCGTCCGGACTTAAAGGAAGGAAGCTAAACACTTTTATCATTTAGTTTGGACTTCATCAATTCTTTTAACTTTTGAGAATTAAAGCTATGATTTTGTGTTTTAGTTACGATGCATTGTAAATCGCCAATTTCTGATCCATTGTCTTTAATAAGAATGGGAGAATATTTTTGACCTAGAAGATAAATGGTTGAGATAGTTTCACAATTCCCTAGGATTAGAGCTATTCTCAATTGATGTTTTGTAATAAGTCCATTTTGCATTATTAATCAAAAATTAACTTTATTTCTCCAATGTCGAAAGTTATCAAAGTCTTTATGTTGATGATAGTAATCTCATAATTGTCTAACATCATTAATTTCTTGTGTTAAGGAGACTAGCTGGTCAACAAATTAGTTTTTTTTATCAACCACCAGATATAACTTAAAATTTTGGATATGATTTCTTAAGCTGTCAACTAGCATTTGGCGAAGAAAAAATTCATAAATTTTAAAATTTGATCATTTTATTATATCTCTACATGGAGCTCTTCTAAAGGAGATCAAAATAGTCTAAAAATAGCCTCTTTAACCAATTTGGAGACTCGGTTTTTACACGTTTAGATTTTAACTAAGCATGCTCATTGAGAATGGTACATGTATTAAACATGCTGTAGAAGATTTCCAATATATCTTTAGGGTTGTGTAAATTTGTAAGAGAATTAAAATTGGCACTTTGTAAATTAGAAAGAAAGCCTTCCTCATAAAAATTCTTAAAATCTCTGTATTGAATTTCAGTGTGTTTTCCATTACGCTGCATGGTGTTAGATCTCGTTGCATGGTGTTAGATCTACGCGTTGCACAAATAGGATAATAGTCAGAGATAGCTATGGGTGGTACTTGGATTTCACAGATGTTATCAGGTTGGGTAGTGTAATAAAAATGATCAATAAGGGTAGATGAGGTGTTAGTAATTCTAGTAGGTGTAGTATTAGTTAAGAAAGTCCAAATTCTTCTAGTGCAAATGTCCTAGACTGAGGGGGGTCTTTAAGCAGATCTACATTAAAGTCATCTGTAAGTATGATTTCTTGGTCATCACAGCAGGGGGCACAGTTCATCTCCCTCGCTAGGTCCTCCACCAAGCAGGAGAGTGCAGATGGTGGGCGGTATGCAGAACAAAATATAGGTTTTTGTCCCCCGCTTTCGCGAAAGCGAGGGGACATTAAATCTCATTCGTCGGTCCGTCTGTCGGTCCGTCAGTCTGTCCGTCCGTACGGCGCGCGCGCGCGCGCGCGCGCGCGCGCGCGCGCGCGCGCGCGCGCGCGCGCGCGCGCGCGCGCGCGCGCGCGCGCGCGCGCGCGCGCGCGCGCGCGCGCGCGCGCGCGCGCGCGCGCGCGCGCGCGCGCGCGCGCGCGCGCGCGCGCGTATCGCGCGCGCGCGCGCGCGCGCGCGCGCGCGCGCGCGCGCGCGCGCGCGCGCGCGCGCGCGCGCGCGCGCGCGCGCGCGCGCGCGCGCGCGTTTGCGCGCGCTTTTTCAATAGCGCGCCGGCGCGCGCGCGCGCGCGCGCGCGCGCGCGCGCGCGCGCGCGCGCCGCCTACGGCCCAAGTCAATTTCAAAAGTTAATATATTCGATAAATTTTTAATATTTTTTATAATTTAGCGCGCGCGCGCGCGCGCGCGCGCGCGCGCGCGCGCGCGCGCGCGCGCGCGCGCGCGCGCGCGCGCGCGCGCGCGCGCGCGCGCGGCGACGCGCGCGCGCGCGCGCGCGCCGTCCGTCACAAAAACTTTAACCTTGCCCATAACTTTTGATTTAGTGGAGCTATAATTTTCATATTTCATATGTGTATTCCTTGTGATAAGACCTTTCTTCGGGTACCACCAAATTTGACCTTTTGACCTTGACCTTGGAGTTTCAACTACTTTTACTAAAAAATTCCAAACTTTTACTTTGGCCATAACTTTTGAATGGCAGGTACTAAGACTTTCATATTTCACATATTTATTCTTTGTGACAAGACCTTTCAATGAATACCAACAACTTTGACCTTTTGACCTTGACCTTGGAAATTTACGTACTTACGAAAAAACTATATCCTTGACCATAATTTTTGAACGGTAAGGGCTACGGCTTTTATACTTCACATATTTTATTCTTGTAAGAAGACCTTTCATTGGATACCAAGAACTTTGACCTTTTGACCTTGACCTTGGAGTTTTAACTACTTTTTTAAAATGATAACCTTGGTCACAACTTTTGAACGGTAGATACAAGGACTTTTATATTTCACACATGTATTCTTTGAGGCAACACCTTTCATTGGATACCAACAACTTTGACCTTTGGACCTTGGAGATTAACGTACTTCTGAAAAAACTTTAACCTTGACCATAACTTTTAAACGGTAAGGGCTAGGGCTTTTGTACTTCACATATGTAATCCTTGTAAGAAGACCTTTCATTGCATGCCAAGAACTTTGACCCTTTGACCTTGACGTTCTAACTACTTTTCAAAAACGTTAACCTTGGTCACAACTTTTAAACGGTAGAAACTAGGACTTTCATATTTTAAATATATGTATTCTTTATGGCAAGACCTTTCATAGGATACCAAAAACTGACCTATTGACCTTGACCTTAAAAATGATATCTTGCCCACAAAGATACCGAAAGCGGGGGACCACAATTCTTTGAATTTGCTTGTGTGTTCTTTAAATTGATTTCTAACCATATTGTCTCAATATTAGTAATTTTTAAATTTTTTCGACGTTTATAGGATAAATTATTTGAGATAAAAATAATTATTTCACCGCCTGCCTTATTAGTGGAGTATGCAAACAAAATATTAAATCTCTATCTTTCATGGTTCACTAGATACAGCGAATGTTAAAGATTGCAGACAATTTCTTTAGAGCAAAAAGGTCACAGTAAAGGTCACAAGATCATTCACTTTGGTGTCATATGAAAGAACTCTACTAGTGGAGTATGCATACTAAATATGAAGTCTCTATCTTTCATGGTTCAAAAGTTATGACAAAGGTTAAAGTTTGCAGGCAAACAGGACAAGAACAATATACGCCCCCGATCTATCTATCCGTGCGCATAATAAAAACAATCAGTGATGTTTCGCTTTTATTTAAAAGTGGAGAAGGCAATCGGAAAGAGGGACAGCGTATGATGAAGAAACTAACATTAAACAACATAAATGTGCAAACACGAATATCATTCTTCGGGGTTTGTTAGTTCCAATGCAATATATGGTGTGAAACATATGGAGATAAGGAACAGCTTTCAAGTCCATAAATCCAAAAAACAATACAAAAGGAGTAGCGCAAACATGGGCCTAAATAACATACAAAACATCAGAGGTGGGAGTCGCCCACGTGGCGCAGTGGTTAGAGCGTCTGCTCTAGAGTCGCGAAGTAAGGAGTCAATCCTTACGTCGCGGGTTCGAATCCCACTGTGGGACGTGGAGACCGGTCCTTCGGATGAGACCGTATAAACCGAGGCCCCGTGTCGCAGTAGGTGCTGGCACGAAAAAGATCCCTCACTGCTCAAAGGCCCTGAGTGCCAAGCATAGGACAAAATTTGTAGCCCTCCACCGGCAAGTGGTGGCGTCTCCATATGATTGAAAAATTCTCGAGAGGGACATTAAACAACATACAATCAATCAATCTGAGGTGGGATCAGGTGCCATGGAGGAATGAACATCTACTTCCGACCGGTCCGACTCGCCATGTACTTTTTCTCATGACCGGGTAAAAAAATTTCGTACACTGACCAAATGTTTTATTTTATAGTTTTAAAGATCATCATTACACATGATTTTACCTATGTTAGATGGGTGGGGACCAACCATTAATGAATAGTCTCTACATCTATAACAAAATTTATCATGCTCAATTTCTTTGACTGTCACCTGGTAAATTCAAAAATTAAAATCTGGCATAAAGTAAAACGGAAGGTGGAAAAAGGTATTGACTAGCCTAAGTTTAATTCTATTTGCTTGACTATCCAATTTTTTTTTAATTTTAATGTTTGAAAAACAAGAATGACTATATGTACGTATTAATTTCAACCTTAATGCTGCTGGAATAATCTGTTATCTTTTTTGATTAGCTGAAGCGCAAAGCTGCGGCCAACTGACGACTTGTACCTCCGCCTTAACCATTGCGGTCAACGGAGCAGGCCAGGATAAAAGCAAACTTTGCAGGTAGGTGATATTGTTTTGAAAAATGGACTGAAAAATGTTTGAAGATTTTTATGTTTCAATTTTAAGAATGATGATAATACAGATCTATAATAAAATGGATTCCAAATTATTCGGGACGGATTTTTGTTAGAAATAATGCGAAAATAAATTTCTAAAGTATAAAGAAATTCGTAATTTTCTTGTTTAAAAATTTTTCCCTTCTTTAGCAATGAAAAAAATTATTATTCATCTAATTCTTGTAAAACTATTAATGAAAAATCAAAATATATCCTGTTAAATTTATTCAGTTCGCTTATTAAATCATGTAAACATGGTCTAAATTGTTATCATACCAGTTCTAGCAAGAGGATGCTCTTTATTGTTTTGTCGCAGTTTTCTCTGTATATATTCACGTCTTATATAGATCCCTGAAATTTATGCTACCAATTTTTGTTTAGTCTGCCATTTCATCTGACATGAGAGTTTATATTCAGATCTAAAAATGAAATGTAAATAATGCATTGCAAAATGGTGCAGGGTTGCCATGACAAATGAAGGTGATAAAATACTAATTACCTTCAAATTATATCTTTCATTGTTTTTAATCACTCCATAATCTATTATTGAAAATTATCAGTATATGAATTCCTTTAAACATTAGAGTTGCTCTACTAGCTCTTCCTTTAGCAAAGACCAACACATGCATTCTGCTACAAATATATAAAGAAGTCGTTTTATTTCATACATGTATATGATTTGTTTAATTTTTTGCAGAGCCTACAATACTAATCTGAATTGTTTATATAAGGCTGTATCGGACTGTGGTGTGGATGTCAGCACCACAATAACAAATGTCAAAACATATTTGTCTTCGTACGGATGTAAGTAATACAAAATACATCTCTAAACACCAGTCCCCCACCTCTCCCATGTTACGTTTGATGGAGCTTTCAATGTTGAATTGTAACATCTAAACTCAGATTCATAAAAATCAATTGTTTACAATAATATGTGTCCAATAAAAGCTAGAGGTATTGTGAGCAATGAGCTCACTAAATGATCCCCCGCCTCCCATATGGTTATAATGGCAAAGGCCATGCTTTTCCCTGGCCGGTAAACTCAAAATATGTGTTAGATCAAAACGTAAAATAGGAGATGCGCAATGGCAATATGCAAAAAAGATTCTGTGAAAGTTTCATAAAAATTCACTCAGTGGAATAAGAGGAGTTGCGGATAAGAGATGGGTACCCGAAAGCGTAAAAGACAGACGGGCGGACGGACGTATAGACGGACGGACATACCGATTAATATATACCCTCCCGCTTTTCAAGCGAGGGGTATAATAACGAAATCATATTTAAGTGTAAATTACATAAACCCTATATTCAACAAGATAAATAAATTTTCATGACAATGTATGCATAATTACTGATTTAATTTCTGCATTATTTCTGTAAATACTTTCCTCTTGACAAAATGTATATCGGTGATTATTGCTATACTCTTTAAACCATCATTAATATTTCTGTTGTTCTACTTTTTACCAGGTTCCATTTCCGCCGTTAGTTCCACTTCAGGCTGCGGTTCCATGATGTCGCTTCTTAGCTGGCCGTCCCTAACACTCGGGGTTTTTCTTCATAAACTCTTTTGAAAAAGAATTCCACGTATTTGCAAAAAAAAAAATATAAATAAACTAGAATCTTGTTGCCATGGCAACAAATAAGTCTTCCGTTCTTCTAAATCTGTAAAAATTGCTTTTTTCTCTCTGCAAAAAACATAGATATCATATGTACTCTGAAAGGAAAAAAAAACTGCAAAAAGGTCTTTCAGTACTTAAGGTACTTTGATTTTCATGACCAATCTTGTTCTTATGCATTTTGGCACTCATAAGAGTACACGTATATCATAGACAAACCAACGGACGAACGAACACTGTACTCTCATAAACTTCACTGTGTTTATGTTCTGGCACAATTGTGATGGTGTTATAAAAATGTCATGAGCTAAGAAGTTAGTACCACATTGAACGTAAAGTCGTTGATTTTTACAGTAATACTATCGAGATTTGTCAGCAGAAAGATTATTCAACTACAGGAATTATTCAGCAATCGATTAATTGATTATATGTTGTTTAATGTCCCTCTCGAGAATTTTTCACATGGAGAAGCCTCCACTCGCCGGTGGAGACTGCAAAATGTTGTCCTATAATTTGGCTCTAATCTCCATTGAGCATTGAGGAATCTTTTTGAGTCAGTACCATCTGACACACGGGACCTCGATTTAAACGATCTCATCTGACGGACCAGTCTCCTCGTCCCACAACTGAAGTCCATAATACAGATATATGATGCTCTAGCCATGCTTTTGTTTTATTTTTTATTTCTCAAATTTGTTGCATCAGATTTTCTTAAAGATCATACTTCAATAAAAATCATTTCGAACAACTTTATTGCAATGCATACAGCGTCCGGTGATTTTGATTGACAGGTCAATACATGTGCACTTAGTGTAATACTTCTTAAGCAGAAAAAAATATACAGAGAGTGACTATGACGGACTATGAAATCAGAAAATATTTAATAAAGAATGGGTACAACTGATATAGAGCTGATTTTTTGTCTATGTAAATGGATAGGATAATCAGGATTAAAAGGGAATCTTTCTCTCTCTCAGACATGTAAATTTCAGTATCTTGCGTAATGAAAAATCTACTATTATAGAATATGAATTCTGAATACATGTTAATGGTAATTATAACCAAATGTTCCAGATTTAATTGTATAACGAATTTATAATTCAAAGGCTTATAGTTGCAATAATGTCTCCGAATAAAATCAAGAGGGCGGAGGGCTTCAAAAGAATTACATACTCGGTAATTTTATGTTTTATGAATTAAAAGGAAAATACTTAAGGTTGCATGTACATACATATAATTATATAGCATTGCATAAGATTGTGTTCATTCAAATACTTTATCTAACATATCAACAGACCTTTGCAGATGTTTTTGTATCATGTTTTTAGCGTAGCATTATTTCACACAGAAACGCGTAACTTTCAGATAATGTTAACCCTTTGAATACTAGTATTTCACAAAAATCCAAGAATCGCTTTTTCTCATCTTTAATAACTTCTCGGTTATATAAAAGTATAGATCATGTATAATAAATAACACTATAAGACTTTTAATCAATGAAATATACGTGTTAAAACCAAATCCATCTAAAGATTGATTTTCTTTCTTTTAAGTTACAGATATCAATTTATTTCTAAAGGTTTTACACCTTCTCTTCTTTCTCTCAGTCCCCTTTTGAGTACATATAATATTTTAGAATCGAAAATAAAACTCGGATTTCGGGATAATTTCGCATTCAAATTAGAGAATGTCAATTAAGAATATCTTTTTTAAATATAATCATAACAGACCTTACAGATTTACACTACGCTGACAACTTTAAACTATGCATATACTGAAAGCAGTAACCAACGTAATCTTTCATGCAGAAGTGGATATGGAAACTTAAAGTCTAATTAATATTTTTATGTGAAAAGTGTGGATATAGACGTCTGCGACGTCATGGATACTACCTCCGCCTTTATCTCGAAAGTTCTATTCCCACTTACAAGTCAGAGTTATCTATCTTTGCTCATTGTCACTACGTAAATAGAGAAAATGAATTTATTGACGGAACCTTAAATCTCCAAAATGCAGAATCCGATTGAATAAATAAAATGTTTAGTATTTTTGTAGAATAATTTCTATATACATCGCTGTAATGTATACTGCGTACAATATTATTTTCTTCAAAGTGCTTAGTTGACACAGCTCAGAACGGAAATTTTTTTTTAGATATAAATTTGTAAATCAAAAACTTTCAATATACAGACTAACACTACACAGCCAAATTCAAACTAATATGCATTTAGTGAATTAAGTAACATGCAAAAGAGAGAATATTGAATGTGTATATATGTTGATCTGGAGAGCGTAACGTCATCAATACTATTTCCACCTTTATCTCGAAAGTTCTATTCTCATTCACAGGTCAGAGTTATCTTTCTTTGCCCACCTTATACATACAACGTAAATAGAGAAAATTTCGGTACCGAAAATATACAAAATGCGGAATCTGAGTTAGAAACAAATTATATATTTAGTATTTGTAGAAAAATGTCTGTTTTACATAAGAATATCTTGAAAAAATATCTAAAAACAAAAATATCAAAAATTGACCAAAAACAAATTCACTTCCGGTTCGGACAGGAAGTACTGGAAACACACGAAAACAACTTCAAAACAAATAGAATATCATGATCTAATATTCCTGTAAATTTCATATCTTTAACTCAAACCGTTTCCGAGAAAACTGCCGGACAAAAGTCCATTTTAAAATTTGTAAATCGGCCATAACTTCGGACCGGAAGTGAATTTTTCAAAAAAACGGAATTTTATATAAACTTCATATATCAACCTACTTACATGAGAAAAATTGTGAAAATCTATCCAGCCATCTCTGAGTAATTGCGCTCACAAAATTTGGGAGGAGGAATAATAATAATAATAATAATAATAATAATAATAATAAAAAGAAACAATACAAACACTATAAGTCTTCCGTTGTGAACGGAAGACTTAATAAATAATAAGGATCATCAAACATTAGATTTCCACGTTTCTTTGCAGAAAGATATTTATTATTTTAATTAATTCTAAAAAGACTAACAAAGTAATGTCTTGTATTTTTCTGCGTTTTAACATTTAAATCTGATTGTTGTTCATCTTAAATGATTATGTTTAATCTTATCTTTCCTACCTATAGTTTTATTGTTTATAGTCATAGAAATATTTTAATGAAAATTATATTTACAGTTCTTATATGTTTTTTTTTCTTTATCCTTAATTGTGCGAAGGCAAAGATTTCCTTTTTTTGTATTTAGATAACGTTTGCGATCATTTAGATCTACAAAAGCCCATTGGTGACCAGAAATAAGTATCAGATCAAAAGGTAAAATAGAAAATGCACAATGACAATGTGTGTTAAAGAATCTGTGGATGAATCATTAAATTTTAATTAGTACGTGGTGTAATGGGAGTTGCAGATAAAAGATGTGTACCCTTCTCTATTATAGAAAGAATTTCAGTGTCTATATTTTGTGATGAAACCTAAATCCATTTCGAATCAAAACGTCTAAAGCAACTTTGAAAAAAAGATTCTGTGAAAGTATGATTTATTTCAATTCAGTGGTATAAGTGGAGTGGCCGATAAGAAATGTAAGAAATGGGTACTCCTAAGCGTAACAGACGAACAGATATTCCGATAACTATGTACATTCCCACGTAATTTATTCCTCAATAATATTCATTAGATACTGTATAAGCTTCAAATATTCATTTCTTTATAGCTTTATGTTAAAACCTGCAAGCCTGGTTTTGTATTTAAGAGCCTCCGTCATATTTACATAGCTAGAATTTTGTCTGACGACTCAGAATATCGTTTTTCTATGTTAATGAGTCATCATACTGTAAAATTGCGTTTTTTAAATTAAAAAGTCTGTCGTAACGCCTCATGGAATAGTAAATCTTGTGTATTTTTAGAAATGGATCTCTTCTGTACCTTTAAATCGGCTGAAGAACTCTGTCAACTTGCAATAAACACTTACATTTCATCATTAAAAACGATGAAATGCCAATTCTGTACTCATTCCTTCATTAAAACAATACACTCTCGCTTCGAATTTTCAAATCAAAAAGGCGTTCGCAGCTTTCACTTTGGTATTTACAATCTTGTCATTTCCGGTAGAAAATATAAGGAAGAATCAAACCATCGGAGGAAGAACTTTATCCGAAATAGATAGGATATAAAAAAAAATTGCGATTTTTTTTTTTTGTATTTTTTCTTCATTAACCTGAATGAAATCGGCCGCCATTATAGTTCAAAAATGGCCGATATGCACATTAGCAGAATCAACACTATTTCTCCACATGCGATGTTTTGACTCAATTTAAAAAAAATACCCCTAAAATCCTGTTAAATTAACGTTAAAATATATTAAAAGTGCGTTTAAAATTAAAATGTCACTTTTTCCCTCGCAATGTTCGTTTGCGTTCTTTAACTCTGCAACGTAACTAACAGCTCTTACGTCTATAAAGCACATCAAATTCGAAGGGCGTTTAATTCACATGAAAGATTAACAAAATAAACAATACGAATACGAAAAATAGGGAATGTAACTATAAGCATTGAATTCATATTTTTGGATGTCGTCGGTCCTTTAACACACCTGGCCTTGCCGATAGATCATCATACAAATTGTCGGCATGGCCAGGTTTGTTATAGGACCGAAGACATCCAAAAATATGGATTCAGTGCGGTATGACAATTTGTCGGCACGGCCAGGTGTGTTACATGTATAGGACCGACGACATCCATTTAATATGAATTCAATGCTTAATGGAAGGTCAGAGTTCAAATTCGTTGTATACTATATAGAAGTTTAATTGTGACGTCATGGATAATTTAACAAGCCACAAAATTAATTAACGATATTGTGATGCGTACATAACAACCTAGATTTATTTACTTTATCAATTATTTATAAAATCTTGTAAAATTGCAATTGATAGCAATAGAGTTGAATAATAGAAGAAAGCTTCTCGTCAAATATGACGTCATCGGTCTTAAAATGACGCAATCCAAAGTACTAGATTCACTGGTTTATAGTACTTGAATAAATATGATATCATCGCTATTATGAAAAAATAATCATTAAACCTAAACCAAAATAATTTATTAAAAATACAATTTGTATAGAATATGAATTTATCTAATAGCATTGAAGCTGCACAGGGACAAGGAATGTAGATAATATCGCTAGAGCGATAAGCTCTAAAATAAAACGGATTAAAATAATTTTAAAAAATATTGTTACATGAATTTTAAGTTTTGACTTGACGTGTTGTTTTCCCTTCTTTTTTGTATCTCAAGTATTATAGTAGATCAACTAAGAACAATATACACTGTATAATAAAAGAATAAAAACTAATTAAAGTCATATAAAATTCGTATTGCAGCTTATTCACATTGAAATCATTATTGATAAATTGAAAACCTGTTCAAAGTTTATAATTCATTGTGATGCACAGTACTACAGAAACGTTTGACACTGACAACCCCCCCCCCCCCCACCTTATGTAAACATGTGAAAACGGCAAACAATATACAGCATTTACTGAGCAAATATAAATTTCAAAGTCAAAAAATACTTTTTAAATACAAATAAAACAAAATGAGGAACCTACAATCTGATGTTGCAGAGATGAACGTTTCCCCGAATGATGTGGCACAGCACACAATATGTCTGGAGTCATCGAGGTTTTTGTAGCGAAATACTTGATAGAATCTTTGTATGACTGATACCTAACGTTTCCCCAGCTTCTTATCTACAGGAAAGCTTAATTAACAACAAATAAAAGACTAGGGAATCCTGGAAAACATCATACACCATTGACAGTTGCACAGATTTGATGTGTTGACTTGCTACCGGAAGTGTTGTTGAACCTAAACGGTTGTGGCGCCACCTATATTTCTACAAAGGGACAAAACCGATAGATATCGGCAATTAATTTCTAATATCTGTTTACAATGCTATATACGAAAAGTAAATAAATGTATTTTAAGAAGAAAAAAAATGACGGCATCTTAATCCTATATAGAAACTCTACCGTGCCTCTAATAAAATTTACCCTTTTAAAAGTGTACAAAAAGGTACTCAAATACATGTGCATGAAGTGCTACTAGCGATAGGATTAATACGATTTTATTGGGCTGAATTTAAGTGAGTTTTCTGCGTGTGTTCACAAAGCTATGTATTGCAAAATGACTTAAAATTAATAATGAATTCATTAATAATAATGACGTACTAATAATGATACGTATGAGAAATTCTCCATTCTGTAGAGAGCTACACAGAATCCGACCGTGACTTGAGGTGACGGAAAAATTGAGGCAGAAACCCATTTTATTATTTTGTTTTTAGCTCACCTGAGCCGAAGGCTCAAGTGAGCTTTTCTGATCACATTTTGTCCGTCGTCCTTCCGTCCGTCTGTAAACTTTTCACATTTTCGACTTCTTCTCTTCTCAAGAACCAATGGGCCAATTTTAACCAAACTTAGTACAAAGCATCCTTAGGTGAAGGGGAGTTTAAATTTTTTAAAATGAATGGCCAAGTCCCCTTACAAGGGGAGATAATCAAGAAAAGACAAAAATAGGGTTGGGTCATTAAAATATCTCCTTCTCAAGAACCACTGGGCCAAAAAAGATGAAACTTATGTGGAAGCATCCTTGGGTAGTGTAGATATTAAATTGTTAAAATCAGGACCCCCGGGCGTAGGGCGGGACCACAATAAGGAATCCAAGTTTTACATAGAAATATATAGAACAAATCTTTAAAAAAAAACTACTGGGCCAGGAAAGCTGAAACTTTTATGGAAGCATCCTTGGGTAGTGTACATATTAAATTGTTAATATCATGACCCCCGGGGGTAGGGTGGGGCCACAATAGGAAATCCAAGTTTTACATAGAAATATGAAGAACAAATCTTTAAAAATCTTCTTCTCAAGAACCACTGGGACAGGAAGGCTGAAACTTATGTGGAAGCATCCTTGGGTAGTGTAGATATTAAATTGTTAAAATCATGACCCCCGGGGGTAGGGCGGGGCCAAAGTAAGGAATCCAAGTTTTACATAGAAATATAAAGAACAAATCTTTAAAAATCTTCTCAAGAACCACTGGGCCAAAAAAGCTGAAACTTATATGAAAGCATCCTTGGATAGTGTAGATGATAAATTATTCAAATCATGACCACATGGGGTAGAGTGTGGCCACAATAGGGAATTCAAGTTTTACATAGAAATATATAGAACAAATCTTTACATAATCTTCTTCTCAAGAACCACTGGGCCAGGAAAGGCTGAAACTTGTGTCGAAGTACCTTGGGTAGTGTAGATTCTAAAGTATTTAAATCATAAAAAGGAAGAGGGTAGTGGGGAACGATAGGTATAGCAAGAGAGAAATCTGGTAAAGAACTGCATCACCCAAGTTACTCAGGTGAGCGATGTGGCCCATGGGCCTCTTGTTCTTTCTCTATTTTTAGCTCACCTGAGCCGAAGGCTCAAGTGAGCTATTCTGATCAAAATTTGTCCGTCGTCGGCGTAAACTTTTCACATTTTCATCTTCTTCTCAAGAACCACTAAGCCAATTTCAACCAAACGTGGCACAAAGTATCCTTGGGTGAAGGGGATTCAAATTTGTTCAAATGAAGTGCCACGCCCTTTTCCAAGGGGAGATAATCATGAATTTGTTAAAAATTAATGGCATTTTAAAAAAAATCTTCTCCAGAACCGCTGGGCCAGGAAAGATGAAACTCATGTGGAAGCATCCTCAGGTAGTGTAGATTCAAGTTTGTTCAAATCATGACCCCGGGGGCAACGGTGGGGCCAAAATGGCCGACCCAAGTTTTACGTAGGAATATATAGGAAAAATCTATAAAAATCTTCTTCTCCAGAACCACTGAGCCAGGAAATATGAAACTCATGTGGAAGCATCCTTAGGTAGTGTAGATTCAAGTTTGTTCAAATCATGACCCCGGGGGCAAGGGTGGGGCCAAAATGGCCGACCCAAGTTTTACGTAGGAATATATAGCAAAAATCTATAACAAATCTTCTTCTCCAGATCCACTGGGCCAGGAAAGATGAAACTCCTGTGGAATCATCTCCAGGTAGTGTAAATTCAAGTTTGTTCAAATCATGACCCCCGGGGGCAAGGGTGGGGCCAAAATGGCGACCCAAGTTTTACATAGGAATATTTAGGAAAAATCTTTAAAAAATCTTCTTTTCAAGAACCACTGGGCCAGGAAAGATGAAACTCACGTGGAATCATCCTCAAGTAGTGTTGATTAAAATTTGTTTAAATCATGACCCCCAGGGCAAGGGTGGGACCAAAAAGGCCGACCCAAGTTTTACATAGGAATATATAGAAAAAATCTTTAAAAATCCTTCCCAAGAACCACTGGGCCAGGAAAGATGAAACTCATGTGGAATCATCCTCAGGTAGTGCAGATTCAAATTGTTCAAATCATGACCCCTGGGCTAGGGTGGGGCCAAAATGGCCGACCCAAGTTTTACATAGGGATATATAGGGAAACCTTTTAAAATCTTCTTTTCAAGTACTTCAAAGCTATGATTAGTGATATATATATATGGAATCATCCTCAGGTAGTGTAGATTCTAGTTTGTTCAAATGATGAACACCTGCAGAGAGGGGGGGGGGGGGGGAATTCAAGCCCGATGTGCTCAGGTGAGCGCTGTGGCCCCTGGGCCTCTTGTTTATTTTTCGAGAAGTGTACGAGGGTTGCACATTAAAATCGCGGACAAAGCGTTTCTCTCGAAAAATAATGGGCGCCGTAAGATGAAATTCTTTGCAAGTAATTATTTATCATAATTTAGTGTATGTGAATACTTTTGATAAAATATAGAGCGAAATTAATATTTAATTAACATGATTTAGGGTACATGCGCACGATAAATAACTCCATTAAAAAAAAATAATACATAAGTATTATTTTGAAATAAAAGCATCAGATTTTGGTAAACAGAATCCTATTTTTATATTCACTCTCTTTTGTGTCGTCTATTGGAAAATGTCAGGACACTTGCTTAATTTTTGGCAGTTTACCAAGCATCCGAAATGGGAAAGTGGTAAACACAACGCACGAAAAATGGCGACATTCGATGACGTTAATTACTACGTACAGGAAAGCAGTTCAGTTTTTTCATCTGTAGCGCACAAGGGAAATGGCAGTTTTCTTAGCAAAATCGTTTTTTTAAATCAAATCCACGGATAGAACAAACAGCTATAGGAATAGCGAGAGACGATGTCAATGTTGACAACCAATATATAAGCCTATGAAGTTGAATGATAGTAAAAATATTAATCATAACTTCAATACAAATCAATATTCACAAGGTCCCAATTGTGCGCGAGACTGGTTCCTGGCTGTCATTTGAAAAATTTAGGGAAGCTCAACTATGTGCATCAGTGAAATTCTTAATTTAAGGGGGAGTTATCCAATTTGTTATTAGCAAAGAGTAAAAGACACTTTGACATTATCATCCGTGTGTCATAAGGCGACACAATATATTATACAAAATCTTATTATTTGTTTATTTATTATGAATATATCATTTTGAAGTTTGGTATGTTTTTTGATGAAAAATGTCCTCAGGAGTAGTAAAAATTTAAGATCACAGTGAGGATTTATAACACTTTACATTTTAGTGCAAAAATATAAATTTTAAAATAAAATACATGTATATGTATTGTGAAAAAAATGAAATAAACTTTTATAGTTTCCATATCATTTTCCAAATTGTAACATTTTATCTTATTTAATGCCAGTCGCCATTTGACGTAGCAGGTTTGCTCTGGAGTCACGGACATGAAGGAATCCATCCTTACGTCGCGGATTCGACTCCCACTGCGGGACATGCCCTTAATTCAGACCCAATTTCGAATTAATTGCTAGCCAGAAGAATATCTCTCGCTGCTAAAAATTTATTCTCAAAAGGGACGTTAAACAAACAAAATCATTCATGCCACCGTCTTTAAGTACTCACAGTACTTTGATTTTACAGTGTTGATTAACTTTGAAATTACATCCTCTTTTTTCCTACAAGGAGGGCAAAGATTCTCTAAAGAAGAAGGTATGGTTTTAGCTTTATTGCGCCCTAAAAATGTAATGACATCAAAAAGCTATCAGGCTGGCTTAAATATTAGATAAATAAATGACTGATAAATCAGGAAAGAATATGGCATGAAGGTTTACCATTCTGCAAAAATGACGTCATAAATGTGAAGCATTTCTCTATTTTCAACAGAAAAAGCCTCAAAATGGCACATTTCAAGGATGATTTTCCTTTAGAAAACAGTGTCCACAGCCGTCTCCCACGTTAATTTTTTTTTATATTTTGTGCTAAATTCAATAACAAATCACATATCTCAAGATCCTTGTAGGCGATGCCTGTGGACAATGTTATCTAAAAGAAAATTCCATTGAAAATTGGTGTCTTCTGCAACTTTTTAAGAAAAAACGGGAAAAAATATATATCGACTTCCTGGTCATTAAACCTCTTAAGATTCAGACTTAACACTACGTAATAAAACATCGTAATTAAGAGAAGTTCATGAACTCGTTTCTTGTTTCGAAAAGAATATTGTTCTTTTGTAACCTAGGCCTGCGTAACAAGAATAAAATGTAATTGATATATTCGTAACAGTAAACCTGTGTTTATGATAATTGTACGTAAAACATCCTTCTTTTTCATAAAATCTGTATTCACAACTAATGCTTTCGCAAACTCGCGACGTATTTAATACATAGAGGACATGACGGGATTTATACAGCTCGTCATTGGAATTGTAATGTAAAAGTCCCTAACCAAAAATTACTTTAGTTACCTAACTTTAATCCACTCCAAACGTCCAAAAATTTTCCCTTTGGTATTTTTCGATGAAATAAGATTTGTAATATATTTTCGTGTGAAATGCTTTTGCAATATATGTCTTATATTATGAACAATTTTAAAAAAAATTAAATTCAAATATGCGTCTTTGCACCTTTAATAAAATTATGCATGATTATTTTAATCATTTTTGTTGTGTTACAACAAATGATTAGTATATTGATGCGTATGTTTATTCCCCGTATAATATACGCATCGATATTTGATTTTTTTTCGAGAACGTTTTTAGGGAATTAACAATTTATTTTCTTGTTCGTTTGACATCTGATCAAAAAAAAAAAAATAGGAGGAGCGGGAAAACCATTAAATAATGGTACTTTATTGAATGAAAAAAGAGGTGGAAGATGAAAATAAATTAAGCGAACAATTATATATTTTCTTCTTTTTTCTGGTTTGCATAGTTGACAGATGTAAAATACAAAATTAATATTTGAAATAGTATTACGAGTGCACTGATCCTGGGCTGAGCCAAAAAATAAAATCGGTGTGCCCTTCGTAATATATTTTGAATAGATAATGGGCTATTATTATTAAAGGTGACCATGCAGTATCAATTTTGCTGTTTTGATGAATCAAATCTGAATTAATTTTCTAGATTAAAAAAAGAACACTGGCATGAACTATCTCCTACAGATAAAAATCTTACATCGTTTATTTGTGTGATACAATGTAGCATTAAGAATTGTTTATTTTGAATGATGTTAGGGTTAATTTTTTTCCGTAAAATTCAAGTCTTATTCCTTCAAAGGATTAACTCCTCTGCGTAATTACCTATTTTAAAGGGAATATAACAAGTATGTTTTCATCATTTAATGTAATTCAATTCGGGTCACCAAAATTCTTAACATAAGTAAAACGTTATAACTTTCTAATAACAATTTAAAGTCGCACATTATTCTTAAGGACAGACGACACGTTCCTCAAATATATAAAGAATTATACGATAAAGCTACTAAAGCTATGTATGGTGTTATTGGTAGATGTAGAAAACATAACTTAGCAATTGATTGAAAATTAGACATGTTTGATAAAATTGTCAAACCAATACTCTTATATGGGTGCGAAATATGGGGTTTTCACAATACTAAACTGATAGAGAAATTACACCTAAAATTTTGTAAACATATTCTGAGCCTGAAAACATCAACACCAAACTTTATGGTGTATAGAGAACTTGGTAGACACCCTTTATTAATTGATATCAAAGTTAGAATGATCTCATTTTGGGGTAAACTCATTAATGCTCAGTACTCTAAATTATCAGCAAAGCTTTTATGTGCATTGAAATTATATAAGAATCCATGGTGTGACTTTATACAGAAAATTTTAAATGAATGTGGATTGACTTATGTTTGTTATGAAAATTCAATTAATATATCTTGGCTTAAAAATAAAGTATATACCACTCTTTTAGGTCAGTTTAAACAAACATGATTTAGTGAAGTGCAAACTTCCCCTAAAGGTTTGAACTATAGAATCTTTAAAAAATCATTAGTTTTTGAAGACTATTTGTTGAATTTGCCTCCAAAACAATCCAAGAAATATTCTTTATTTAGAACTTGGAATGCAAAATTACCAATTGAAACTGGTAGTTGGTTTAACATCCCTAGAGAAAACAGAATTTGTAAATTATGTAATAGCAGTGACATTGGGGATGAATTTCACTACTTATTTAAATGCACTGATGTGTCTATAAAGAACTCAAGAGTCATGTATTTGTCAAAATATTTTTATTTGAATCCAAATATTTTGAAATTTGAAATGCTTTTTAATGTAACCAATACTTATCAACTCTGCAAGATTTGTAAATTGTTAAAAATTATAATTGAGAGAGTTAGCTCTCTTGGTTGATATTACTCTGTTATCTTTTCTTCATGCATGTAATATTTCATGTTCATTGTACTGTATATATCTTCTCTTCACTGTTTTGTCAGTTATGAGAATAAAGTTCAAGTTCAAGTTCAAGTAATACATTACGAACAAAATTCTTTGATGACAATTAAAGTAGGGCCATTGATAACGAATTAATTACATAATGTTTGCATACGTGATTCAAGAATGTATTAACCCTCACCTATATCCACTTTAAGAAACGTTAACAAAAAAAATCTCGAGAGAATAGACAGAATAGTTGTGAAGAGAATCGGCTTTAAAAACAAACATGAAAATGCTGCACTAGTAGCTGAAGCTAGGACATTCATCGTCCATTACTCTTTTTATAAGTAATGTTTTCTACACTTATGTTTAAACAATTTGAATTTTGGTTACGTCCTAAATTTGCATATTCAACAATAAATAAATAAAATAAATTACATAATATTTTTCTTATATTTATTAATGTAGTTATTTACTGTGTTAAATCCTTTTATGTGTTATATCTGTACAACCGATTTGTGTGTAAGGTTCAAAAACACAGGTTAGACGCAAGTGGCTTATTGATATAAATCGAACGATCTATTAGTATAAATTAATACCTCTATTGTGAAAGTGGAATATGTTATTTAACGTGAGAAAGGTAAGGAGAAAATACATCAAAACAAAAGTACATGTATTAACATTTTACATCATTAAAAATGAACGGAGATAAAAAAAAAAAAAACAACAGTGAATTACACACAGTCATATATATGTAGGTCCCAATTACAATTACCTAAGGTCTGGCTACAATAGCTTTAAATAAAGAGATGTGTTAAACCTGCACATAAGGCTCCTGACACCATATTCAGGTATGATGCAAAGTGCTCCTCAGACATTTTGATATTTGTTTCTTTGGAAAATTTTGGGAAATTTTTTTTCTAAAATAGAAGAATAATGGAACCGAAAAGCTTTTTTTCCCTCACAAATGTAAAACCCCAATAGATTTCCTTCAGAAAGCTTTCCTAGTCAAATCATTTTAAAAAACAGACGCAATATAAAATGTTAATTAAAATCAATTTTAATATCAACCCATGCTAAAACTTTCGGGGAATTTCTCTTTTTTTTACGTTAAAGAAGGATTTCTGCAACAATGAGGCATTTCCTTATATGGTCTTCAATCTGAATTCAGACAAACAATATTAAGGAAATATCTACTTAGAAATTGTATAGAAATTCAAAACTAAGGGAGAACTATAGCAAGAACCAATCAAATTTGACTCCTATAATCAGGGTATAAAAGGAATGCATCTTCCACCCACCAAAACTTTTTGTCTCTTCACATTGTTTTGAGAAGAAATTGCTGTCTCTTTCTACAGGTAAATTCCCCGTTCTCTTTTTTAATTGCTGGTTTGATGCTTTTAATGTGTATGATAAAATCATTGAATGTGTTTTTATTTCTTTTATACTACGGTGAGGGGAAGGAGATTTAAATATCGTGTTCTGTTACATATGTCTTTTCTTGATGTGTCCTTTTTTATCTGTATGAAAAAAAATTGAAGAATTAGAATATATCTTCATTTCATCGCATTCCAACGACATTTACCATATTGACGGAGACTTACAACGTTGTTATGTAAAGAGTAACAATATCTGAATGACCTTGTGTCATCTTAGGATGAAAATATACATGTCTCCTCCTCCTTCTTTATTCTTAAAAAAAAGAATACAATCATAATCTTTTTGTTAATTATTATTTTAGGCAAACTCCTAAAAATAATGTTTGCTTGCCCTCCTCCGACTCAGGGTAAAACTAGGGCACCGCTAACCGGAGCATCCCCTCGCGACAGGAACTTCACTGGTAATGGCAATATCTCATGGGAGATAAATTCTCTAGAGGGACATGTTAAAGACTGATAGTGCAACGTATTTGTTAATTGTACTTCTCAGGAATTTTTTACTCATGCGAAGGCTTGCCGGTGGAGAGCAGCCCATTTTTTTCCCTATAATAGGCACTGACGGCCATTGAGCAGTGAGGGATCTTTTTGTGCCAGCATCTATAGGGACATGGGCCATTGGTTTACACGGTCTCATTCGAAGGACCAGTCTCCACATATTTAAGATTTATAGTACAACGTATTTGTTAAATGTACTTGTCAGGAATTTTTTGCTCATACGAAGGCTTGCCGGTGGAGAGCAGCCCATTTTTCCCCCTATAATAGGCACTGACGGCCATAGAGCAGTGAGCTAGGGATCTTTTGGTGCCAGCATCTATAGGGACATGGGCCATTGGTTTACACGGTCTCATTCGAAGGACCAGTCTCCACATCCCACATTGGGATTTGAACTCGCAAGGTTAGGATCAACTCCCTTACTTTTGACAAAATTATTGCGGGGGGTTGTTGTTGTTGTTGTTGTTGATCCATTTTTTACAAAATGCAAAGTGCATAGCGTCTTGGTTAGGGTGGGGACATAGCATGGATACCTAATTTGCCGTAGTAAAGTTTAAAGTAAGATGAAGAAAATAAAATGTTTTTCAGCACTATTTATTTTTCAAGAAAATTATCGTGGGTGGGGGTGTCTATTTTTAACAAAATTCAAATTGCATTGCATATTAGTGGGGAGGGGGAGGCATAAGATACATACGTAATTGGGCAGTTTCCCTTATACCTAGCAGAAACATATCACGTATGCTAGATGTATAAGTTTCAGTAATTTACCTACCTAAGTATATCTCACAGTTTTAAGCAATATGCATTTTTTTTTCGTAATGAAAAATAACAATGTACATGTACATCGAAAGGTCAATTGAACTTGTGGATTGTATTTACAACTTTCAGAAACAACGTGCACCCCAAATTCCCAGACATCTGTTGGAATTTGGTAATGAATTTGAAACCGCGACGTTCCTCAAATTATTTCAATTACTTAGCGTCCGAGATGACATGTTAATTCATACAGACTTTTTTTCAAAATACGCTCAATAATATGACAATGCGCAAATACATCTACGAAGTATAACTTACTAAGCGAGTCTATCCGAATTTATTTACCAGGTTGATAAAACGGGATATTGTATTTGTCAATTGTAAATAAAACTTCAGTTTATTGAAGCAACCCGAATTAGCGGAAGTAAGTATTGTCAAGTCGTACATTAAATTTCAGGGTTAGAATGTAGTAAAAAACGCTATATTTTAAGAAATATTTCATCTAATAATTTGAAAATGAATAGACTTCGTCCTTTTATAATGCCACACAAGTATGTAAAGGCTGAGAGTGGTTGATGCAAAGGTTCTCTGTAATCTTGCCCACAAGCTGTAACTAACACACACACATACGCACATTCGCGATGCTCGTATATCCCCTCCGCAACTAGTTGCGATAATTATTGGGTCGGTAGTACTGACACAATAATTTTACCCTGAGTCGGGGGAGGGTAGTTGGGTGGGAAAATATTTTTTAAACATATATGTATGCGGGATAAAAAGAACGAAAAGAAAAAAAAATCGTGTCCTTCAATGAATTGATTGAATATTGTTTCATGCCGATTTGGCAATTTTTAGCCAGGTTTCGACGGACTATTACTTTAGATAATCGATTTTTGAAAATAAGTCGGTATGGACAGCACAAACAATTTTTAAAGATGGCCTAATAAAGAGTTTTCAAGAACTAATTCTCTATTTAAATGCATTTCCTTTAAAAAAAAACCTTCAATACTGCATTCATTTCGACTTGTATCTGATAAAATTTCTCAATTACTCGTTTTACTCTCTATTTTTCGTGCATACCGGTGAAGCAAAAGGAATTACGCGTCAAGTACTTCCACCAGACAAATATGTTGAATCTCGTAAATGTTGCGTAATATATTATTTTATAGAGTAAATTAATTAATCTGACATTAAATCTAATCATTAATATTGGTAGATTTAATTTTACACACTCTATACAAAGAAAATACGCGATCCCTGCTTAAAAGATGTACATGTTTCCTGTAATTATACCTTTTTATTTGCGCTGTGAAATCATATAAATTTTATCTATTACGATATTTTTTCTGACTTGAAATAGGTGGTTCTAATCATATCCTATGCATTCATATCAAAAACCACAATATTGCGAATTTTTTTAATCAACAATAGGTTTAATAGGTCAGTAACTAAAAATTTGAAATGGCATAAACATCGCGCTTAATGTCAAAGCGTTCAAGTCGGTTAAGCTACATTTATATGTTTTGTTTTTGTTTTGTTTTGTTTGTTTGTTTTTTTTTTCGTAAACGCCAATAAAGACGGATGTTTATTTCAATATCAAATTGAATTAAAAAAAAAAGTTGAGTGAATTATCTTTTTTTCTCAATGTTGCAGTGTTTATTTTCAAGACGAAAACGAAAACATGTTACATTATTAATTCATAAAATAATGTAATAAATTTGTTAAAGTTGTAATTATGTTCCCCAAACGAAGTTGGGGAACATATTGTTTTTACTCTGTTTCTTATTATTAAGGTCTTCCGACTTCCTTCGGAAGACCTTATTGTTTTCCTTCTGTTTTTTATTATTATTATTCTTTTTTCATAGTACAGCCGATATCTCAGCTATGCGTGGACAAATTTCAAAGATTTTCTCAGGGAAGATGCATCATGAGAATATCTCCAGACGTGTTTTTGATTTTTTCAAAATTAACTTCTGTTTGTGATTTTTGGGGATTTTTGTATTTTTTAAAAGGCATTTTGTCCAGCAGTTTTCTCGAAAACGGTTAAAGATATGAAAGTGAAACTCACTGAGGTGATAGAACATCGAACTCCGTTCTGGGCAACGACCTTTATTTTTCGTCGTCGGCACTTCCTGTCGTAAACGGAAGTGAATTCAAAAAGTCACATTTCTCAACTTTTTTGTTTTTCAATATTTTTCTTTAGTATTTACAAGGTTTATAGTGTGTCGTATGAGAATTCTAAATATGTGTTTAGTATCTTGATGCGTACATATATTGAAAAGATATGACCGAACCAAACTTTGTCCCACTGTCGGGGGTTCGAATCCCGCTGTGGGCGTTGAATTTTTTTATCTTTGTTTCTGTCTTTTTTCAGTTGCAAATAACTTTTCTCTCTTTTTTAACATGTATGGAAGATTTTGCCGATTTTTAAAAGCTATTTTTGAGATATTTAGAGGAATACATGTAATAATCATGAGGTATGTTATGAGGCTGCTGTAAATGAACGTAAACGAACAAAAATACATTCTGAAATTTTATGGGATGACGTAGCATAGAATTCTAACGAAAATCGGTCGGAAGACCTGCTTGTTGCACCAGCAACAAGAACGCATCTAGTTATTATGTTCCCCAAACGAAGTTGGGGAACATATTGTTTTTACTCTGTTTCTTCTTATTATTATTTTTCTTCTTCTTCTTCTTCTTCTTCTTCCTGGGTACTTTTTTGTCCGGGAGTGATCTTGTAAACTACACATCCAACTTAGGTAAAACCTTTTTAGGGTCAGTAGACATGTTATGTAGATTTGTGGAACGAAGGTCATTTTGCGCGCACGTGCTTGCAAGAGCGTGCACGTGCAACACGAGAAATGACCGATTTAATTGATATAGGCTTAACTTTTTACATTTTCGATGAAATGCTTTGAAACTCATAATATAAGGATATATTCGTACCATAGACAATATGACATGGTCAAAATAGCAAGATCTCACGCGCATGCACGTGCGCTTTGCTCTGATTGGCTGAAACTAAAGTCTCAATATCTTTCTTGTTTTTTGACGAAATCCTTTGAAATTTTCAACATAGCCATGCAATGGGATATCCTACAACATGGTATATAGCAATTATCATGAAAACACGTGCATTCACGTGCGCTGCAATCTGAGTGGCTGAAACTTTAAATAGCTATAACTCCCTTGGTTTTCAACAAAACAGGATGGGATTTGGAACATAGATAGATATAATGGACTTCTACAAGAAGGTATGGTCAATATGCACATGCGTACACGTGCGTGTATGTGCGCTGCAATCTGATTGGCTGAAACTTTAAACAGCTATAACTCCCTTGGTTTTCAACCAAACGGGGTGGGATTTAGAACATAGATAGATGTAATGGACCTCTACAAGAAGGTATGGTCACCATGCTCATGTATGCACGTGCGTGCACGTGAAATGAGTAAAATCAAAAATACACAGTCACTTAAATGAGCGTATTTTTTAATACTTTTGGATTAAATACTTTAATATTGTTTAGACAAAATGATATGGTCATTACACACATGCATTCACATGCGCACGCGTGCATGCTCAAATTTAAATGAACTTGGTACACTTTTGGGTAAACGTTTTAAAGTCTCAAATGCATAGAGTTTGTCTTATTTAATGAAGCTTACAGGGAATATGGCACCAAAAGGGTGTTGGGGAGCGTTTGGGGAACATCTGTAACGGTCCCCGTTACAATTAGCACTAGTTATTATTATTTTTCTTCTTCCTGGGAAAATTTTGTCCACGAGTGATCTTGTAAACTACACATCCGACTTAGGTGAAACCTTTTTAGGGTTAGTAGGCATGTTATGTAGAGTTGCCAAACAAAGGTCATTTTGCGCGCACGTGCTTGCAAGAGCGCGCACGTGCAATAGGTGAAATTACCAATATAATGGATATTGCCATAACTTTTCTATTTTTTGATGAAATTTTTTGAAACTCATAATGTAAGGATACATTAGTAGTATAAACAAGATAGCATGGTCAAAATAGCAAGATCTCACGCGCATGCACGTGCGCTTCGCTCTGATTGGCTGAAACTAAAGTCTTAATAACTTTCTTGTTTCTTGTCATAATCCTTTGAAATTTTGAACATAGTCCTACATTATGAAGATCTACCGCATGATATATAAGAATATATAAGAATTTTCATGAAAGCATGCGCATGTGCGCGTGCTGCAAGCTGATTGGCTGAAACTTTAAATGGCAATATCTCCTTTGTTTTTTGACGAAATTCTTTGAAATTTAAAATATAGTCATGCATTAGGATATCCTACGAAATGATATAGAAAAAAAATCATGAAATCACGCGCATGCACGTGTGCTGCAATCTGATTGGCTGTGAAACTTTAAATGGCTATTTCTCCTTTGTTTTTTGACGAAATTCTTTGAAATTTAAAATATAGTCATGCATTAGGATATCCTACGAAATGATATAGAAAAAAATCATGAAATCACGGGCATGCACGTGTGCTGCAATCTGATTGGCTGAAACTTTAAATTGCTATTTCTCCTTTGTTTTTTGACGAAATTTTTTGAAATTTAAAATATAGTCATGCATTAGGATATCCTACAAAATGATATAAAAAAACCATTAAATTACGTGCATGCACGTGTGCTGCAATCTGATTAGCTGAAACTTTAAATGGCTATAACTCCCTTGTTTTTCAACCAAACAGGATGGGATTTAGAACATAGATAGATGTAAAGGACTCCTACAAGAAGGTATGATCATCATGCACGTGCACGCACGTGCGTGCATTTGAAATGAGTATATTCAAAAATACTCTTGAATGAGTGATTTTTATTACTTTTGGACTGAATGCTTTAAAATATATTATATATTAAAATATATAAATAGTGTAGACAAGATGATATGGTCATAACGCACATGCATTCACATGCGCTTGGGTGCAATGCTAAAAATTGAATATAATTGGTATCCTTCTGGGAAAACGTTGTAAAAGTCAAAAATGCACAGAGTTTGTCTTATTTAATGAAGCTTACAGGGAAAATGGCACCGAAAGGGAGTTGGGGAGCGTTTGGGGAACATCTGTAACGGTTCCCGTTACAATTAGCACTAGTTAAATTTTATCTGTCTTGATTGTTCAAGGATAGGAGTATTTTCAGCTCGTTTGCAAATCTTGCCCGTAAACTAGGTTTAAAGAGTATAGATACATATATATAAATACATACTTTCAATTCATTAGTTATCATGGCTATTTTAAATATCTCTGAATAATGAAAAAAAATCTTAAAGGTACTTGGACACAGATTTGAAGTTAATATTTTCTCATTTTTTCTGTATAATATCACGAATTATATATTTTAATAGCATTTCACACAAAAATTAATTAAAAATCTTATTTCAAATAATAACTTCAAATCTGTGTCCAAGTACCTTTAACGTGCAGTTTGCTTCAGATTTTAGTGATATTTGGTATATTTTGAGAGAGAAAAAAACTGGATGCATATTTATTTTAGATACAAAACCTAAAACTTCCTTGTAATCTAATTAATTCTCTCCAAATCCAATGTATAAAAAAATATTTGTGCTAAAATTGCTAGTGTATGAGTTAGGTAGCTAATAAAGAAAACATAATTATTAGCAGATTACTGGCGCATTCACTTAAAGAAAACAAAGACCATGCGTGATTTCGCCACCTTAACCCTGGTCTGCTGCCTGATTTCAATCAGTGTCATCAAACACGGTAAGACAGATTACAGTCTATAAGCAATTAACATTTGTAAAACAAAACAAAAAATCAGTGATGTTGTATTGTTTTTGAAAGTTGGGGAAGGCAACCTGCTGAAAAAGGGGCAACTTATGTGAAAGAAACTAACAAAAACGACATTATTGTGCAAACACAAATATCCTACTTCAGGGTTTGGGAGTTTTAATGAAAAATATGGAAATAACAAACCGTATGCAAGTCCATTTAACAATTCAAAATTGGAGCAGAGCAAGTACAGACCTACAAAACATCAGAGGTCAGTTCAGGTGCCATGGAGGAGTGAACATCTTCAGACCGGTCACACACGCATAATGCATGATTTAACTTGCTTCGACTTATATTAGACGGTTTGGGACCCGCCTATAATGAATATTCTCTACATCTATAACAAAAGTTGTCACTCGGTAAATTGTAATTTAAAACCTGACATATAGTTAAATGTAAGGTAGCAAAAAGATAGGAGCAAGCCTGAGACAATCGATTTTTATAATGTTTGTTCAAAACAAGGAAGAAATGACAATATGCACGTAGGAATTTTTAGCTCTACTGGACAGAGACCGGAAGAGCTTAAGCGATAGTAAGGTGTCTGTCTAGCTGTCTGTTCGTTTTACTGAAAACAATTTTTCAAAAATACTACTCCTCCTACATTTTTGCTGCCTGATGCAAAGTTTTAAATCCAAGTGCTACTTTTCTTCTCGTTATACGACGTACAGACCAGTAGAGCTACAGTCTCATCAGAGACTTCTGGTAACCTTACTGCTGCAGGAATAATTCAGTTATGTCTCTGTTTTGTTCAGCTGGGGCGCAAAGCTGCAGCCAACTAACGACTTGTACCTCTGCCTTAACAACTGCAATAGGAGGAGCTGGCCAAGACATAAGCAAATTATGCAGGTAGATAATTTTATTTTTAAAATCATTAACTAAACAAGACGTGTTTGTGAAACACTGATGCCCCTGTATGGCAGCTCATGGCGAGGATTAAATTTTCTAAACTGTATCTTGCCAAAATACAAAGGTCAACGTCCCAGTTAGGGTCACATGATCAAATTATCTGTACCAATAGAAAGGTCTTGTTATAATGAACACTCAATAATTTAAATTCGCCTTAATCCAAGGATGCTTTGCACCAAGTTTGGTTAAAATTGGCCCAGTGGATCTTGAGAAGTTGAAAATGTGAAAAGTTTACAGACGGACGAACAGACAGACAGACAGACGGACGGACAACGGGTGATCAGAAAAGTTCACTTGAGCTATCAGCTCAGGTGAGCTAAAAACTGTAAAGTTTGTTTATGCTTGAAACATCTTCCCTTCTTGAACAATCGTAATAAATCTAAATATTATTTGTCACTTGAAATACAAAAACTGTAAAATTTAATTAAAAATGTGGCCTGTTAAACTAATTCAGTTTACTTATAATATTTAAACATGGATAAAATAATCATACCAGTGCTACAAAAGGGAAGGGTTTATTGTTTTACCCTTGTGCGTCTGTTTGAGTCAATGTGTCTATCTGAAACAAATTTTCTTCGCAATTTTCTCAGCAACAACTCATTGCCAATACTTAGAATCAGAAATTTTAGCATCCTTTGTTATATGGTATTTTTTTGTACGACTCTGATGTCGAATTTATGTTTATTAGTGCGTATGTCCGTACCAAATTTCAGTCGCAGCTTTGAAATGTGTCAGTATAATATTCGCTGTAAACGTTGGTGTTTCCTAAATACTCCTTTTTCTCTACCTTCACGACACTTTAATTCTGCTAAAAAAATCCTATGCATGTATGTAGTTGTTTTATTTTTTATAAAATATTTGTTTCTCTAATGCAGTGCGTATAACACTTACCTGGATTGTTTGAATAAGGCTGCATCGGCCTGTGGTGTGGATATCAGCGCTACTGTACAAACAGCCAAAACCTCCTTGTCGCAGTACGGATGTAAGTAATGAAAAACTATCTCTTTATAATACCCAACATCCTTTCAGTTACATTTGATGGAGCTTTTTATGTTGCTTCAAAGACGGGTAAAACTCAGATTCATTAAATCATTAAGGAAATAATTGTTTACAATGAAAAAATGTAAACATATTTAAGGGTAAATTGTATGAATCCGACGAAACAAAATAAATTTATTTCATGATAATGTAATTAGTAGTTTATTTTTTGCATTATTTCCGTAAATACTCTACACTTTTGACAGGATACAGGTATATATTTGATTATTGCTATCACAAAAAAACACTATAAAAACCATCGATTATAATTTTGTTGTTCTACTTTTTACAGACCTGTTTACTCTTACGATTTCGCCGTATTTTTTACGGATTTTTAGTCTAAAATACGTCTCACGTTTTGCCATTATGAAAATACGGGAATCAGAAATAAGTTAGTTTGAAATTTAACAGTTAGTTTTCGTTATGATCTGATGTAGATTTAATCTATTTATCGCTAAATAAGAGAAAGATTTCAAAACACATAAGCGATGTCAGGTTACCAAAACGCTGTGGTATTATTAAATGACAAAGACCTTGTTGTTAAACCATGTTTTTGTAATCAGAAAAGCAGTTTTTCTATTTTAATATATGTAAAATTGATGGAAAATGAAATCTTACTGGCAATTGCCAAATCTCACGGACAAATCTAAAGTAAAATACTGAGAGACAACGTTATGGGTAAACAGGTCTGTTTTTATCAGGTTCCACTTCTTGAGGTGGTTCCACTCCAGGCGCTAGTTCCAGTTCCACTCCAGGCAGTAGTTCCACTCAAGGAGGTAGTTCCACATCCGGTGGTGGTTCCATGATGACGCTCCTCAGCTGGCTGTCTTTAACACTCGGAGTTTTCCTTCAACAACTCTTTTGAAAAAATTAGTCCAAGCATTTGAAAAAAAAACGTATAAAAGATTACACCAAACATAAGATTTCCACGTTTTTTTTGGATTCAGTAAAATTTACTATTTCAATTTATTTAAAACACAAACAAAATAATTTTTTTCCCATGAACTTTTACTTAAATATGATTGCTGTTTATCTTTAATGATTATATATTTATCTCATTTTTTCTCGATATATACTGTTATTGTAGTCACTAAAAATATCTTTCTAGAAAATGAATTATTTAGTTATTATATTTCTTCTTCTTTATTCTTTATTGTGCGAAGACAAAGATTTAATCTTTTTTCTTTAAATTTTATCGGCGATCATGTTGTTCTCAGACCTGTTTACCAGTATTATTGTCAATTTTAGTTTGACTTGTCAGTAAGATTTGGCATTTGTCAGTCAGACGTAAAGCTGAACACGACTCGCAAATGGGCATACGCCATTTTCGATAGCATTATTTACGATACTTCAACACTAGGGTATACTCGTCGCATTCGTTACACCTAACTGCTTAATTGTCACGAGTATCGGCGTGGAATGGCGACCCGTGTTCGTGCTGGTTATCTTGCATAACCTTTGCTTACAAACTATTGCAGTTATGTGTATGTGTGTTGTGTGTATACTGTACTGACCTGTACAACTATAATTGTAAACTTATTTGGTACTGTAAATCACTTTTTATTCGCGAGAACTTTATTTTCGCGTAATTACGCGAGACAGTGTGCTCGCGAAAATTAAATTCTCGCGTATAAAAGTATTCCTTAACATTATATAAAACAATAACCACAATGCGTGAAAGTTTTGTCTCGCTAATCAAGAGTCAATGACTATCTCGCGAAAATAAGGTGTCGCGAAAATTTAGTGATCTACAGTATCTTATTTTCCTGCATTAGACGAAGTATTACGTTATTATTGTTGCTACCGAGTCCTGTACATCATACGTCCGTCTACACCGGTGTCGACTGATTACAATGAACAGTGACTAAGTCCTTGCCTTTATATACGGGTTTCCAGAGTGGCGAGAATCGGGAGCAAAAATGGCAGACACATTCCATTTACGAATCGTGTTCGGCTTTAACTTTCCATTTTACACAAGTTAAACAAAGATTACTAAATAACAAATACATTTTCTGATTAGCATTCATTTCAAACATTTTTAAAACCAATGTTTATCACTTATATATTTGATTGAGTGCTCAACTCCCTCTCATGAATTATTAACTCATATGGAGACTCCACCACTTGCTGGTGTAGAGCTACAAATTTTGTCCTGATTTCGGCACTTGCGGCCATTAAGCAGAGGGGATCTTTTTGGTATTGGTCAGCACCTACTGCAACACGGGTTTATATGGTCTCATTCGAACGGCTCCGCTCCGCCCATTCTTCATTACAAAGATTTCTATTACAATGTTATATGATCTTTCTGTCTTAGGACAGAACCACAGCCAGTCAAATGTAAAAAAAAGATAATAAACACCTCCAACGGTTGTATAATATCATGTCTAAATTGACTGATCAGTGTATATAATATATCGAACACACAATAAATATCGAACATGCGCGATTTCAGAATGAACTTTTACCCATTCAGGTTAGCATAGAATTATAGTAAATTTAAAGGGATACCTGTATATTGAAGATATTTAAAGCTGAACACGATTCGTAAAAGGAATCTGTCCGCCATTTTTGTTCCCGATTCTCGCTACTCTGCAAACCCGTATATAAAGGGCGCAGGACTTAGACACTGTTTAGCGTAATCAGTCGACACCGGTGTAGACGGACGTATGCTATACAGGACTCGGTAGCGAGAATAATAACGTAATACTTCGTCTAATGCAGCAAAGTAAGATACCAAATAAATTTACAATTATAGTTGTACAGTTCAGTGCAGTATACAAACAACACAGATACACATAACTGCAATAAAATGTAAACAAAGGTAATGCAAGATAACCAGCACGAACTCGGGTCGCCATTCCACGCCGATGCCCGTGACAATAAAGCAGTCAGGTGTAACGAATGCGACGAGTATACCCTAGAGTTGATGTATTGTAGATATGATATCAAAAATGGCGTATGCCTATTTACGAGTCGTGTTCAGCTTTAAGCTTCAATCCTTGTAACAAGAATCTTAATGCCCGATTTTTATCTTAAAATAATTTGTGTTTAGATGACTAGGACCTGGTCGACAGGAGTGAACACAGGTCAAGTGTCATATACGATTATATTGTATTTTTTTGTATGTACCGAAATGTGAAAAAATGGAATTAAGAATGGCGACAAAAGACAACAGTAGAAATAAAAAAAAGGCTAGTAAGGTTCACGAAATTAAATTCAATTGTAAAAAGCACATGGATTTTGGAATATTTCTTTTATGATAAATCAAAGAAGGATATGGAGATAACGAACAATATTTAATATCAAAGTCCATAAAACAAACATGGACTTTGAACATCAGAAATGGGATCAGGTGCCATGGAGGAGTGAGCATCCCCTGCTTACCAGCACACCCGCCGTGTGCTCCTTGTCAATATCAGGTAATACCGGAAAAATCCGTTGTCAATTCAGTGTATAAATAATAGACTAACAATTAGTATGAAAAACGTCACTCAGCATTTGACCCAATGATAAATTGAATATGCTGACAAGGTCACTGTATCGACCGTAAAACTTAAGAAATGATGACTTTAAACGAGTCTGCTGATATTCTTTTTTTAATCAACTTGTTTGTCAATAATTTACCTCGTTTTAGAAATTTTTCATACGTAGAGCATGCTCTTGCGTATCGAATCAACTGAGATATATACTCCGTATGCAGGTGATGAAGGTACGTATATTGCTGCATAAGTAATAATAATAATAATAATAATAATAATTCTTTATTTAAAGAAGGTAACCCGATTAGTGCACGCACTATTCTTCCCCGGGGCCTTCTTTAGACAAAATATCAACATACATACATACATATATATAAATATACAAAATCAATGAATAATCATAAACTATTTCTACATTGTTTTACAAATTTTTTGACTTGATGCTTGAAAGCATTGAGTGTTTCAGACATTCTTATATGTACAGGTAAATTATTCCATAAGATAGCACCAGAGTATTGAAAGGAGTTCTCAAAGAGTTTACATTTATGAGATGGTACACAGAGGTCTAAATTAGATTCAGATCGAAGATTGTATCGATTATTACACTGGAAGTCAAACATACTATTTAGATAAGTAGGGTGAGAGTTGAACAATGATTTATATAACAAAACATATTTATTTACAATAAGTTGCTCATACACTGTGAGCCAATCTAGTTTCTCAAAGAGAGGTTGTGAGGGCGCATCATGAGGAGCATCTAAAATACATCTTGCAGCTCGTTTTTGAAGTTTATATACTCTGTCAAGATTTGAGTGAGATGTATTACCCCAAACAGTTAAACAATAATCAATTGAAGGCATAATATATGCATTGTAAAACAGCTTGCGTGTTTGAATAGGGAGAAACTTTTTAATTCTACGGAGGGCAGAAATTTTACGTGACAGTGTTTTACAAACATGGTCAATGTGTACATTGTATTGTAAAGAATTATCTAAATAAACTCCAAGAATTTTTTCATTTGATACAAAATCAAGTTTTCTGTTAGATACAAACAGATTAATTTCATGCTCAGAAAAATTTGATCTCTTTTGATGCGTACCAACTAACATGCATTTAGTTTTTGTAGCATTTAGAACCATTTGATTTTGAGAACACCATTTTTCTATAAAAGCTATATCCGTTGATAATGTATCTACAATAGTTTGAGAATCTTTACTTGATGCATGTAAAGTGGCATCATCTGCAAATAAGTCTAATTTGGATTTTGTAATACATAAGGGAAGATCATTAATGTAAAATAAAAACAGAAGAGGACCTAGAATAGATCCCTGTGGAACTCCCGCTGTGACTTGCTGATAAGATGAATGTTTGTTGGACAGATGTACACTTTGAAGTCTTTCACTTAAATATGATCTGAACCATTGTAAAGTTATTGCGTCAAAGTTATAACATTGTAGTTTTTTAAGTAGAATATCATGATTGACAAGGTCAAAAGATTTACTGAAATCAAGAAAAACAGTACCAATAAGTTTACCTTGGTCCATTTCATTTAACCATTCATCTGTAATTTTTGTAAGGGCTGTTTGGCATGAATTCTTCTGTGTCTCAACAGTGGGACGAGAATATGATGAAATTTCAGATAAAATTAACTCACTGGTACCTAGGTTACATTCTAAAATTAATTTGATCAAGCATTCATGTATTATCTGCTTTTTATTTGCCTATGTACACTTTCTTATCATTTTCCTCGGAAAGATGGATAACTCTAAGAATTATGCATTTTTAAACATTCATAAAAAAGCTCAATTTCACCCGATTTGAGAAATGATTGCTGATATGGAATCAGTGGTTCATACTTTAAACAATGGACATGAAAAACTGACAATTTTTTGACTTCTTAAAAATCATTGGGCATTGCTACTATAGTCAACTTCCCTTACTTAACAAAACAAAAATCCAAAACAAATATGGTATGTACTTAACAATTTAGCCTCTAAATCTAATAATTATATTCCAGCTGCACTTGCTAAAAATAATTATATCACAGAGGACACACAAGAAATAGTAGAAATGTTTAATTCTCATTTTTCAAATATTTCTACAGAACTTCTTTCAGGCATAAGAAAGGAGGAAATTGACTTGACAGATCTTTTAGATTTTGTTCAGTCTAAATTGGGAGCAGACAAGTTTTCTATCCCACTCATAAATCATGATGAAGTACTAGCTTTACTCAATAAACTAGATATTAGTAAATCTTCAGGTGTTGATACCATCGGGCCACGTTTATTGAAACTTACTTCACAGATAATACATAAACCTGTGACCCATATTATAAATACTAGTATCAAAAATGGCATTTTTCCCGGTAGTTTTAAACTTGCAAAAGTTACCCCAGTCTATAAAAAAGGAAACAGATTAGATCCAAATAATTATAGGCCTATTTCTATTTTACCAACCTTATCAAAAGTTATTGAAAAACATGTGGCAAAATATATACGATCTCTTTTTTCGGATTTTGATCTTATAGTAGACTCTCAATCAGGCTTCAGAGAACTACATATATGGCACTGTATGTAAAATGCAAGAATTGTCTTTCTTAAATTGTTTTCCTTATTTATACAGAGAAGCTCATGTGTCATTGTGCGTATGCTGTGTTGTCATTTTAAGTAATAAACTTATCAATAAAAGTCAAATTATGATTATACATCAAGTTTTTATTTGACTTTCACTGCTTTCTTTACCAAAGTAAGTCAGTCTCGAAATTTAACCTCGTTCACATTGAGATGAACCCTATTTTCGTTTTGGCACACGAAATAGCCTTTGAACGAAATTTAATTAATAGAATGCTTCAGCTGTTTCAGGACATAGTTCAAATACAAGAATATAAAATCGTATCACCTTGACAATGAAGTAAACAAAGCGTCAGACGTTCAAGTCACATTGTTTACATTTTTCTACACACGTGTTGGCTGCCATATTTGATATGAACGAGCCGAATTCGCTCCAATAGGCCTTGGAAAATTTGTGTGGCGAACAAGAACGGTTGAATACTTGCCTGCATTTGTAGTGGTATAAAAGAGGAAGCTACTCTACTAATGCATATTTTGACACTTTACTTGTCCGTATTGAAAAAAAGATAATTTTTAATTTTTCAATTCATTTTTATAACGACTTATAGCCCCATAATTTAAACTTTCAGGATAAAAATGTTAAATATTGATCTGTTTACTTTACTAAGTAAAATATGACTGTTAAAACACTCCCTTCCGGCCATTCAAGTAAAACTTGCAAGACTGCCCTAAACAACAATTGCTGCTTAATTTCTACGATACAATAGGTTCATTAATATCGAGATCTCAGCGAAGGAATTATTCTTTGACATTTTTAAGGTAAGTCCGTACTTTCAGAATTTTCTGTCAAACTGTTTATTTTTCGATTTGAAAATCTTAAATAAGTCATAATCTAACTAAAACACCCACAAAAAACATATCTTTGCAGGTTACTTTTCATGCAACATGTCTCGGCGTATATACTTCTAAAATTCAACAGCCAAAATTCAACATATAGAAGTATAATATCATATTTTATTTAGCTATGTACCAAATCACATCCAATTATTGTTATAACTTAGGAAAATCATAAATATTCATTTGTCAAGAAAATATTTGAAATTTCTTTTTGAAAACACTAAAAAATTTATGTTGATTCTGTCAAAATCTTTCAGCGAAAAAGCTCAAAATATCTTTATTTTAAATATTCCTCAAAATCTTATATGTTTATATGCTATTTTTTCTTTACAATTATTTAGAATTATATCTAAGGTTAGCAAAAAAACATACTTTATTATGGTTGACCAGAAAAATTTTACAAAACAGCCTTTTGAACACCTATACCCCCATTTTTGGAATATCCATTTTTTCAATCATTCTTCGCAAAACTTATAAAAAAGTAAATTTAAAAAGATGATATAGGCTAAAAATTAAAGATAAATAGATCTCAAATTAGTTTGTTAAAAAGAAAATTAAAAAGCTTTAGGTCCATAAAGGAAATTAAGAATTCTCTGTCTGTGTATGTACTAAATTACATATAGATCCTATGGACAGAGTGCAAAGTGGTTTTTCCTATAAATAATGTACATTAAATGCTTTGTGTGCACAATGACACTATAATAAACAAATATATACTTGCTACATTATTTTCAATCATCAAAAAAGATTTTATTTCAATAGACAAGGATAATCAAAATTTTATATTGGTGTGTAAAATTAAAACCGGATCCGTAAAAGTGTGGACCTGCCTTAAATGCCCGTTTTTCAGATAATTAGGTCGACTTTTCTCTAACTTAGAGCAGTGTAGTCACCCTTGAACTTCCAGTACAAGGATTGTCCTTAATGCATATGATACGTAAGACCCTGCTGTGGCGAAATGTAGTGAAATTTCGCATCAGCAGCTCTCCATCACCTTTACATTGAAATTTTCCAGCTAGAGCAATGGGAATGCGTACATAAGCCATTTTCAAGTAGCCTTAGCATTGTTTCGGGAAAAGAAAGTAGCGTTTATTTTTTGAAATATTGCTGCATTACTTATGATGAACGATAAAAAACCCTTAAAACTCCATAATATTGCCAAATGTTTTGTTAAACATGCATTTTTTTTATTTCTGTTAAGCAGACTAAAACTTGACTTCCGGTCTTGGTATGGAAATCGTTCAAACGTTAATTAACTGATGTTCACCAAATTGAAGATATTCATAATTTTAAGATACAGAATTCTTTACTTTACATAATTATTTCCCCCTAAAATAGGATGTTGCGTTTCCTTTGCGTGTCAGTATATCTAAAAGTCGAGTTGAAGGCCTCAACAAGTGTTTTCTTCTTTTCACGAATAAGATTTTGCTTCATATCAATATAGAAATAGGTCTGCTAATAACAGAGTGTGATTAGAACCCATGCTAATTCAAATATATTGTTGGAATACCTGGTCTCCAAAAACCACATAGATATTTCAATCAGAAACTTAAGCATCTCTTTGATGTCAATTTCAAAGTAATTGTGCAGAATGTGTTTTAATGAAATAATTTTGCAAATGACCAATGACGAGATAAGTAAATTTACGAGTTCCATTTTTATTTTTTAAAAAAAAGGCAGCTGTCAATGACATCTAAAAAGCCAGGACTATAATTTATTAAACCAATTCAGACACGCCTACGGTATACATATGTCGAGAGAACCAATTAATTTCAGAAATAGAGGTATCCTCTACCATGAAGAATCAATTCTTCGCGAGAAATTAAACAAATTTGATTGGCTGAATAAGTACGTTATGTTCTAAACATGATTAGGGGAAATAGGGTTATGTAAGGTTAAATGTAAATCTGGTTCGAAAGAGCTCATAAATCAATCAGTAAGAAGATACCGTGAAGTTGTCGTAGTAAATACATGCTTTACAGACACATAATCAGTCCTGACAAAACAGACGATTAAAAAAATCAATCAAATTCTTTAATATAGAAAAATACAAGAGATAAATGCTTGAAAAGTATTCATGTCATTTGAGAAAAGATTAAAATTAAATTTAACTATCGTTTGGAATTCATAAAAATCATTATCGTACCGCAGTAGTTACAGCGCTTGGCTATATAGTTGCAGATGAAAATATCTTACGTCGCGGGTTTTTAAATCATTCTTCAGCTAGGGAAGATCGTGAATGCATTTACCGTATATGTCATCATTTTCATTCCTGTGTGTTTATATGAAGACCGGAGAAGACGATATATTGTGCATTGAATGTCCACATGTGATAGCTTCTGAATGGGAATCTCCGTGGCGTCCGAAATTACTCTTGTCAGAGGAATTTTTTCTGAAATCTAAAGGTATGTGTTCACTCACAATTTCACGAGATGGCCAAATGTTTATTTCTCTCAACTCAAAATACAGAAAGTCAATCCAAGTCACAATAATTTTAGAAACTGTTGTCTCTGAAATACTGAAATAAAAGCTAAGTTCCCTATATCCTCTTTGCCTTGGCGTAATTTTATCAATGTAAGAAAAAAGTTCATCCTTGGATGATAATAAGCTACTCTTATAGCTTAAGTTATCAACAGCTGGGCCCAAAAAGTAAAAGAAAACAAAGTGTTCATAGTCATTAAATGATATTTAATATTTCACTTTCTTTGGTTCTTGTTTTCTCAGCAACTACTCATCGTAAAAGCTTGAAATTTTAATACAATCTTCTCTGAGGCATGCCATATGGTGGGATACATTTTTTGTTAAATCTGATGTCAACTTCCTGTTTATTGTCCGTTGCATGCATAAATTTTCGTCACAGTTTTCTCAGCAACTACTCATCGTAGATGCTTGAAATTTTAACACAATCTTCGCTGAGGCATGCCATACGGTGGGATACATTTTTGGTCAAATCCGATGTCAACTTCCTGTTTGCCTGAGCGTGTGTCTGTTTTATACAAAACAAGTATTCGTCGCAGTTTTCTCAGCAACTACTCATCGGAGATGCTTGAAATTTTTACAAAATCTTCCCTAAGGTATGTCATATTGTGGAATAAATTTTTATTCAAATCCAGTGTCAACTTCCTGTTTGTCTGGGAGTCTGTTTCATACATAACAAATTTTCGTCAGTTTTCTCATTAACTATTCATGGGAGATGCTTGAAATTTTTGTATACTCTTCCTTGAGGCAAGCAATATGGTGGGATTAGTTTTGATGTGAATCTAATGTCAACTTCATATCTTTCTGTTCAACTACCTGTAATTGAACTGTTGTTTATATTAACATGATAAAGTTTATTTACATTAAAGCGGGGGTATTACTAGTGAGTATTGGCACACAGATTTTTTGTCTATTATGACATCATATCTAGTTAGTTCAGAGAAGTTATTACAGTTTGATCAGTTTGATATTTTACGGGCAGACATATTCTAGTTGCGCATGTATAATTTGTTGTGTTACGTCTACTTATAGCAATTTTATCAAAGTTGTGACTTTACTTTTGGATTAACCCTCGTAAATATTTTCTTTTTTCTGATATGCAGAGTTGACAGATGTAAAATACGACATTAAGAATTTAAAATCGTTGTGCCATTGGTTATATATTTTGAATAGATAGTATGCACTGATCAATACATTAAAAAGAAAATCCTTGACATGATTCCCATGTTATTAAGCCCAGTCCTCTCTCTAGAGCATTTGGAAAATAGCGCTGCGTAATTTCAGAATAAAAAAGGATCGTCAATTACTTTCCCGTTTTATCCATAGTATGATTTCATTTCAAGTTGCTTTGATTCTTAAACGATATTGTCTGATGTCTCAATCAAACTCCCATACATTAAAGGTTACATATTCTAAACGATATCAGTTGAATTCATAACTGGTTTCAATCGAATTCAACCACATTTTCCCCAGTCTTAACGATAGTAGCTTAAGATGTAAGAATAATAAACAATAACACATTGCTTCAAAATTGTGCAGTAAAAATTTATGGCGCATGAAGAGTTTAAAGTCGGACATAATTCTTTGCAAGAAGCTATGGTACACCTGGTCTCCGAACCGCGCAATAAAATAAAAAAAATGACAAGAGTACTTAACGGGAATGGAACAATTGAGTTTAACCCCTTACATGGCAAATGCGCATTTCTACGCATCTGACTTAAAAAACAAGTATAGTGTGAAAAACATTCATAACTTCGTTAATACTGGAAATATCGGAATAAATCTTGCACCGTTGGAAAGAGGAAATAAATACATTAAAATAATGTACAGAAAATATTTATACCCCCGCTCCGAAGGAGAGGAGGGTATACTGTTTTACCCTTGTGTGTCTGTCCGTGTGTCTGTGTGTCCGTCCGAAACAAATTTTCGTCACAGTTTTCTCAGCAGCTACTCATTGTAGATGCTTGAAATTTTAACACAATCTTCTCTGAGGCATGCCATATGTTGGGATACATTTTCGCTCAAATCGGATATCAACTTCCTGTTTGTCTGTGCGTCTGTCCGTTTCATACATCACACATTTTCGTCGCAGTTTTCTCAGCAACTACTCATCGTAGATGCTTGAAATTTTAATACAATCTTCTCTGAGGCATGCCATATGGTGGGATACATTTTCTCTCAAATCGGATATCAACTTCCTGTTTGTGGGTCTGTCCGTTTCATACATAACAAATTTTCGTCACAGTTTTCTCAGCAACTACTCATCGTAGATGCTTGAAATTTTAACACAATCTTCTCTGAGGCATGCCATATGGTGGGATACATTTTCGCTTAAATCCGATGACAACTTCCTGTTTGTCTGTGGGTCTGTCTGTTTCATACATAACAAATTTTCGTCACAGTTTTCTCTGCAACTACTCGTTGTAGATGCTTGAAATTTTAACAAAATCTTCTCTGAGGTGTGCCATATCTTGGGAAACATTTTTTTTTCAAATTGGATATCAACTTCCTGTTTGTCTGTGCATCTGTCTGTTTTACACATAACAAATTTTCGTCGCAGTTCTCTCATCAGCTATTTATAGCGGATGCTTGAAATTTTATTACACCCTTTGTTAAGGCATGCCATATAAGGTGGGATTAATTTTGATATGAATCTAATGCCAACTTCATATTTTTCTGTGCATCTGCCTGTAATTGAACTTGTGTATATATATTAACATGATAGTGCTTATTTTACATCAGAGCGGGGGTATTACTAGTGAGCATTGGCTCACAGATTTCTTGTTTTATTGGTTTTACCAGTCTTTTGCTAGCTTGAGTAAAACTTTGCGCACTATTTGAGCGATTTTGCCATTATCGAAATCAATGCGAGGGTAACACATAATATGTAAAAATGCTACATGTAAATTCTGATGTTTACATCCCAACCCTAACCAATCCCTCCAAAATACTTAAAATTGTGTGTACAAAAAACTTACAACATGTTCATAATTTTCAACACAACAATAAAATATTGTTTTAAAACATGTATATTCAACTAAGCAAAAAACTAGAATGAAACTCATTATTTAATAAATGGAAATTCCAGCATGATTTTAGTGTATTTCGTTGTCATGGCAATAAAATTTTTATAATCATTTTCAGAAACAACACAATACCCGCTTTCAGAATAAATATACATTGGTATATACAAAAATTACAAGAAATGCCCTTAAAAATGCATTGAAATCTTAATATCAATTTGTCTAGAAATGCTTAAAATCTTTGCCATGGAAGGGTTAAATGTCATGCGTGTTGAAATGAGTTAAAATAAAGTACAAACAAATTAGATGCTTTGATGACATTTGACGTAAGGAATTAAACTACATATTCCAACTTTTTGAAAACCATGTAGGATTAAGGTTTTTTGTAGGAATTGGTGGAATTTTTATGCAAACATACTATTCAAATATATAATTACTGTATGAACAGTGATTGAAGAACGCATGTTGTAATAAAGGACAGGTAGATTAGCTTTTTAAATTATTAATCAGACATTTTACAAATATTTGATGGGAAAATTGGAGATTTTTAAGTGATTTGATAAATAAATAATAACATAATGTTTGCATAAGTAATTTAAAGGGGTATTTACCCTTGCTTATTTCCAATTCAAAAACAAACAAAAGGTAGAAAAAATCTTGTGGGAATAGATAATAACGTTGTGCTAAAAATCAGCTGTAAAATCTGACATTCACTGTCAGGATTGTTTATGCACTTCATCTAGTAGTTAGGATATGTAAATCGGCTCTATTTGAAATATTTCCTTCAGTAATGTTTGAAAAAAAAAATAATTTCTGTCTTGAATTTATCAAATTCTGAAATAATTAGAATTAATAAAATAATATATTCTTTTCTTCTTATTATTAACTCTCATGAAGAGTTCATGAAACAAACATAAGTGAATTACATATAACTATACCCTTTTTTGTCTTAAATATGTATAATTCATTTGTGTGTGAAAGGTTAAAAACACAGGTTAGATGTAAGTGGCTTATTGTTATAAAACACGATCTATTAGTATAAATGAAAACTTCTACTTGAAAGTGGAACATGTTTTTAAATATGAGAAAATTTTGAGAAACTGACATCCAAACAAAAGTATAAACATTTTACGTAATTCAAAATGAAAGGAGATCAATGACGTGAATTACACACAGGAATTTAGATCACCTTGCAATAACCTTATTGTCTGGACACAAACATCTTGAAATAAGGAATTGGCTTACTTGGGTATAAGAAAAAAAACTGTAGATTGACTAAATGTATGTGGTTAGCCCGCACGCAAGGCCCTATATAATATATAATGCAATGCTCTCCTTATTAGACATTTTGATATTTATTTCTTTGGAAAGATATTTTTTTCTAAAATGGAAGAATGATGGAAACGAGAAGCTTCTTCTCACACAGATGTAAAAACTCTGATTTTATTGAGATTTTATTGAGAGATGTAAAAAAGTTTTCCTAGTGAGTCTAAATCAGTTTACAAAATCAAAACAGATGCAATTTATAAGTTTAATTAAAAATCAATTGAAATATCAGATAATGCTAAAATTCGGGGGGAATTCCTTTTTTTTACGTATAAGAAAGATTTCTGCAACACTCAGACATTTCCTTATATGGGCTTTTTCCTTATAACTCTTAAATCTGAATTCATACAAACAATACTAAGGAAATATCTAATCAAAAATTGTATTAAATTTCTAAACCAAGGGGAAACCAAATCAAGAACCAATCAAAATGCATCCTATAATCAAGGTATAAAAGGAATGCAACTTCCATACACCAAAACGTTTTGTTTCTTTACATTGCCTTGAGAAGAAATTGCTGTCTATACAGGTAAATCCCCCGTTCTCTTTTTTAATTGTTTTTTTATGCTTTTAATGTGTATGATAACATTATTGAAGAGTGTGTTTTTATTTCTTTTTTTCGGTAAGGGTAAGGAAATTTACATATCGTGTTTTGTTACATATATTGTCTTATCTTGGTGTGTTCTTTTCCATCTTTCTGAAAAAAAAAATTGAAAAATTAGAAAATATCTATTTTCAATTCATCGCATTCCAAAGACATTTACCATATTGAAGTAGACTTGCAGCATTGATATGAACGTTATTTTCCTACCATCAGTTTATTTAAAGTGTAACAATATCTGAATTACCTTATGCCATTTTATGATGAAAATATATGCCTTACATTTTTCCTCCTCCCCTTCCTAATTAAAAGAAATACAATCATAATCTTTTTGTTAATTTTTAATTCAAGACAACCTCTAAATATGGGTCGGTAGGTAGGTTGATATTTTTTCCAACATATTTGCAGACGGGATAAAAGGAACGAAAAGAAAAACAAATTCGTGTAGTGCAATGAATTGATTGAATATTGTTTCATGCCGATTTGGCAATTTTTAGCCAGGTTTCTGCGGACTATTAGTTTAGATAATCGGTTTTTGAAAATTAGTCGGTCTGGACAGCACAATTTTTAAAGATGGCCTACTAAAGAGTTTTCAAGAACTAATTCTCTATTAAAATGCATTTCCTTTTAAAAAAAAACTTCCATACTGCATTCATTTCGATTTGTATCTGGCGTCTCCATATGAGTGAAAAATTCTCGAGAGGGACGTTAACTAATATACAATTAATTAATCGATTTGTATCTGATAAAAATTTTCAATTACTTCTTTTACTCTCAATTTTTCGTGCATATCGGTGAAGCAAAAGGTATTATCGTAGTTCTCTACACAAACGAAGTAAAGCAGGAGAGGGAACCAGACTGGCCTGTTTGTTTACATTCAGCGGTACCAGATTAATTCTGATTCTGACAAAATCGGACCGTGGTATTAGGATTGAAAAACTCACTGTCAGTGTCTTATCATTTATATTGATAGTTTTAAAATATTTTTTTCATCAGAATATAAACATGATTCATGTAAGAAATCCATTCTACTCTGTAAATGAGCCCGGCTCTCTGTACTTCTGAGTACTTTGATTTTTAATCTACGATGAAACCAGTTTAAACGGTGAGTTACTAAAAATGTGAAATGGCATTAACATCGCGTTTAACGTCGAAGTGTTTAAGTCGACATCTACATTTTTTTGGTAAACGCCAATAAAGTTAGCTGTTTATTTCAACATAATTAAATTAGTGCAAATTGTAACGGGGACCGTTAGTCCGTTACAGATGTTCCCCAAACGCTCCACATGTCCCTTTTCGTGCCTTATTCCTCTAAGGCCTTTTATAAATATGCAAAATATCCAAGGATTTCATTTAAGAATATAAAAGTTACAATGATTTCAACTATCAAAAAAATATCGTTTAACATTTTGCATGCGCACACAAGTACATGTACATGCATATGCAAGATGATTATGGCATGTTGGTGAAGCGATTAACATATCTTTCTATCCCGCGAGTCAAAGAAAAAAAACATATCTAAAGTTACCATTTTACAAGCATATGTAATTTTTAAATATATCGATTCACATTTTATTTCTCTACTGATTTTAACCTCGGGCTCAAAGTTGGTATATTCCGACGACAAGGCAGGGTTAAAGTCGACTAAGGGTATCAAGCCGATAGCTAACCAATCAAAATGAACCTATTCAATAGTAGTTCCATACAAGGAATAGGGATTTTCCTTTCTGTTCAGAATTTTTTTTATATTTCCTCTCAGGTCATTTTGACAACTCTGGTACCTGTGCCTAGTAAATATTATATACTTTGTAAACAAATATATGAACGTTTTTGCCCGGAACTATTCATTTTTTCCAATGCATAGGAGGCTACTTTCTGGGGTTTACAAATGATGTTTAAAAAGACATTCGTGTCAGCTATTGTGACCAATATTGTTTAACACCTTGTTAATATTTTTATCATGAATGCAAATACCTGATTATTTTACGAAGGAGCGTACATGTATATTGATTTTTAATATACCGAAAATCGCTATTTCTGGGGATTGCGTAATTCTAAAAAAAAATTCAAATAAACTTCAAAGTTAAAATAAACAAAGGATGCTTGGTATTAAAATATTATTTCAAATCAGTAGAATTGAATGCTATTAACGACACCTGAATAAATAGGCTATAAAAGGCTTACATACCAACTTTGTTCATCTGCACTTTAATTTTAGACACGACAGGATTGGAATTTTCCCGTATAAATATAGCTGCAGATCTGTAGCGTTATGGTTTTATATATTTGTCTTTGACCATAACGCTACAGATCCCGTAGTGCAAAAAAGGTGCAATTTACGGCGCAATATTTTTTTGGGTTAAATTTTTTGGTTGTTTTAAATTTTTATGTTGCCACTAATGAATTCGATTCAAAACATTATATAAAAATTAAGTGCCAAAATGTTTGAGGGAGTCGATGAACAAACAATTTATTTACAGATTACTGGCGCTCTCACTTGAAGAAAACAAAGACCATGCGTGATTTCGCCACCTTAACACTGGTCTGCTGCCTGATTTCAGTCATTGTCATCAAACACGGTAAGTCAGATTACAGAGTATAAGCAATTAACATCGGTAAAAAATAATCAGTGATATAGTGTCGTTTTTGAACGTTAGGGAAGGTAACCTGCTGAAAGCGGGGCAACTTATGTGAAAGAAATTAACAATAAAAGACATTACTGTGCAAATAAGAACATCCTATATTGTACTTCGGGAGCTCCATTGAAATATATGGAGATAACAAACAGTATGCTAGCCGAAAAGTTCATTAAACAGTACAAAATTAGAGCAGAGCAAACGCAGACCTAAAATACATCAGAGGTCGGTTCAGGTGCCATGGAGGAGTGAACATCTCCTGCCGACCGGTCAAACCCGCCGTGTGCTCCTTGCCATGATCGGAGGAAAAAAATTTCTTAGACTGACCAAATATTTAACTTTATAGTTGTACCATCATCAGAAAACATGATTCAACTTTGCTGCGACCTTCTTAGACTGACCAAATATTTAACTTTATAGTTGTACCATCATCAGAAAACATGATTCAACTTTGCTGCGACCTATTTTAGACAGGTGGGGACCAGCCTTCAATGAATATTCTCTACGTTTATAACAAAAGTTGTGATGTTGAAATTTGTTTTCACTGTCACTCGGTAAAGTCTAATTTAAAACCTGACATGTAGTAAAATGTAAGGTAGAAAAAGATAGGAACAGGCCTTAGACAATCCATTTTTAAATCACCTGAGTATATTGCTATCTGTTCTCGTACGTCGTCGTACATCATTCATAAACTTTTGAACATTTTTAGCTTCTTCTCTGGAACCACTGAACCAATTTCAACTAAGTTTGGTATACAGACTCTATAGGAGGAGGGGAACAAAAATTGTGAATTTCATGGTCCCTGCCCCACTGTGGGGTGGGGCCAAAACCACTAAAATTAATGCAATCTTTAAAAATCTTCTTCTATACTCATGTACGTCAAGCAGTCAAACAGTTGGCATGATTGTAATCAGCATTGCTTTTGTAAAGCCAAAATTGTGAAATTCATGGTCCCTGGATCGGAGGTTCTGGTGTTAGGGTAAGGCTATATAGATCATATTGTAAAAGTACATTATTTCTTTCAAATTCTCCTCTGCTCCTGGGTATTAAACAAAAGAACCAAGAACGTAGTTAAGATAAACAAAAGTGCCTCTTCGAAAATTGTGAACTTTATAGCCCCTGAGTTAGGTGTTCTGGTGTAAGGGCGGGGCTCTATTGATTATATAGTAAACAAGAGGCCCATGGGCCTTATAGGTCACCTGAATATCATGTAACAACTTTCCAGCGATTGTATTTGGTTCGTGTTTTAATCCAAAAGCCATGAAATTCACAAATTTTGAAAGAGGCACCATTGCTTATCAAAGGGCAGATTTCAAAGCATTAATTTATTTTTAGTCAAAGTACCCCCTGTTACCCCTGACCCAGCGGTCCTGAAAATATCTATTTTGGAAGAGGCCCCTTTCTTCATTATAAGGCCAGCATTTTTTTATGTTTAGGTTTAGTTATGAACATGAGAATAAAAAAGTCCCGAGGGAGAAGGAAATAAAAAAAAAATTTGATAAATCAATTATTAACATTTGTACATTCTTTCTTTATGCTATTCTAATAGGCTCCTTACCACTGGACACATAATGCTTACAAATAGGAAAGTAGAACATTTAATTGCTTTCATCATCTGCCAGTTTGGGCCAGTTATATAAATTTTGTGATGTTGATCAAAATATATTTTAAAAAATCAATTCTTTAAAACTCTTTCATTATATCTTCATTTTTTGAATATGTGTTAGGTGATTGTGTAGACATTGTTCTAAAATTTACTTGATGCCTAAAATTATAATTCCTATCACAAAACAGACAGGGAGTATTGGGGAGTAGGGTGAACATTTTTTCAATTAAGTGTAAAATAATTTTTCTGGCTGATACAAATGATACTACATGCCTGTATATATTTGTATATTCTTGCATTTTAATAGCTGGATTTTTTTTTATTTCTTAAGGTTATTGTTAATTTCTTCCTCAAATGGACTTAACTTCTCCCATAGTTTTATTCATTACATCTGATGCATAAACAACCCTTTTCTGAAGAATGATGCTTAGACTGTAAGCTATAACAGAGACCTAAACAATGTCGCTGGCAATATGCAATAGCTAAATGTACCACGGGCATTTTAAAGCCTGGGGGAGGAAAATAATTTACAGAGATACTTTTGAAACGAATACATAATTATCTCACCAGCATGTCATTGTGCAACAAAGTCGTCAGCATTTTATTTGTCCTTTGAACGGGTGAAACGTTTTGAATGGCACTCGTATCGATGAATTTTACACTAAACCAAGCTATCTTCTCAGATCTAGCTTTATTTACCCGCCGTTTCATCTTAAAACCGGAAGTGCGAGTTCGTAAATTTGAAATCTCGATCCCGACTCAAATTTGACATCGGAAAGAAAATTTTTTATTTTTCTCTGAAAATTCAAAACCTTGAGCAGAGGGTTTGTAAAACTAAAAATAAAATAAATCCTGGCCTTAAATATGTAATTAGATCATTAGTATATCAACAAGGAGCAAAGGATAAGATGTTCAAAGAACTCATGCATTTCACTATATAATCATTAGAGCCCCACCCTAAAACAAGAACCCCTGACCATGTGGCCATAAAATTCACAATTTTGGTAGAGGCACTCTTGCTCATCATAACTATGTAATTAGTTAGTTTATTTAATACCCAGGAGCAGAGAAGAAGATTTTCAAAGAATTCATGTATTTTCACTATATAATCAATAGAGCCCCGCCCTAACACCAGAAACCCCTGACCCTGGGGCCATAAAATTCACAATTTTGGTAGAGGCACTCTTGCTCATCATAAAAATATGTACTTAGTTGGTTTATTTAATACCCAGGAGCAGAGAAGAAGATTTTCAAAGAAATAATGCATTTTCACTATATACTTATTTAGCCCCGCCCTAGCACTAGAACCCCTAACTCCAGGGCCATGAATTTCACAATTTTGGTAGAGGACTCATTGCTGATTACAATCATGCAAACAGTTTGACTGCTTGATGTCCAGGAGTAAAGAAGAAGATTTTTAAAGATTGCATTAATTTTAGTGGTTTTGGCCCCACCCCTCAGGCCCCAGGGGGGCAGGGATCATGAAATTCACAATTTTAGTTCCCCTTCACCCATAGATGCTTTGTGCCAAATTTGGTTGAAATTGGTTCAGTCTTTGCAGAGAAGAAGCTGAAAATGTTCAAATGTTAACGCACGACGGACGACGACGGACGAAAACAGATAGCAATAGGTCACCTGAGTTTACTCAGGTGACCTAAAAATGCATTAATTCTTCAAAATCTTCTCTGATCCTGGGTATTATAAACTAACTTAGTATATAGTTATGAGCAAGAGTACTTCAACCAAATTTGTGAATTTCATGCCCCCTGGGTCAGGGGTTTTGGTGAAAGGAGGTACTTTTTGATTATATAGTGAAAATACATTAATTCTTTAAAATCTTTTCCTTTGCTCCTCGGTATTAAAGAAACTAACTAAGTATATAGTAATGATAAGCAAGAGTTCATCTTCCGAAATTGTGAATTTATGGCACTGACCTAGGTTGGGGAATGTGGTCTTAGGGCGGGGCTCTATTGATTACATAGTGAAAATACACAGATTCTTTAAAAATATTCTTCACTGCTCCTGGGTATTAAACCAATGAACTATGAACACAGTTATTATGATGAAGGATGACTCTTCCAAAATTGGCAATTTCATGGCCCCTGGGTCAGGTGTTCTGGTGTTAACAGGCACGTAGCATCGTTTTTGAAAGTGGGGGGGCCAACCTGATAAAAAAAATTTTTTATTTACCTAAAAAAAAATTTGACAAGCAAAAAAAAAAAAAAAAAAAAGGAAAATTGAAACTTACCCAAACTCGAAAATCTTATTTCGTGGGGGGGGGGGGGGGGGGGGGTGTAGTGGCCAACTTTTTTTCAAGTCGAACTTCCTTTCACTTCCAATTTTTTCCTATATTTCTTGCTTTGTATATACTGTCATAAAAAGTGGGGGGGGGGGGAGCAACCATCTTTTCAATAGACATTTTCTATAGTAAAAGTAATGTTAGGGAAAAAAGTCGGGGGGCCAGGCCCCCCCTGGCCCCCCCCGGATACTACGTGCCTGGTTAAGACGGGTCTCTAATGATTATATGCTGAAAATGCATGAATTCTTTGAAAATATTTTCCTTCGCTCCTGGGTATCATGCCAATGATCTAAGTATATATATTTATGATGAAGAAAGGTGCATTTAGCAAAATGGTTAATTCCATGCCCCCTGGGTCTGAGGTATCGGGGGTGGGGTAACATAGCCTGAAATTAAAATATTGCTTTGAAATCTGTTCTTTGGTATTGACAAACCATTTATTGTAAAATAAATTTAATGATAAAATTTCCAAAATTTTGAAACATGTGGCCCCAGGGTCAATGGTTCCTATAGGGTGAGGTGCACAACTGGTTATAATGTGGAAATGCATTTTCTCTTTTTACTCTGATCTAATCTGATTAAGTAACTAGAGTAAGCATGCTAAGTGTATAATTATGATACGCAGTGGTGCCTCTTTCAAAATTGTGAATTTCATTGCCTCTTGTTTAAAACACAAATGAAATTCAATCGTTTGAAAGTTTTTACATGATACTCAGGTGACCTATAAGGCCCGTGGGCCTCTTGTTTAAATAAATGTTTGTTCCAAAGTATCAAACAAGAAGGAAAAGACAATATGCACATATGAATTTAAACTAATGCTGCAGGAATAACTCAGTTATATCTTTTTTATTAAGCTGAGGCGCAGAGCTGTAGCCAGCTAACGACTTGTACCTCCGCCATAACCACTGCTTTACAAGGAGCTGGCCAGGACACAAGCAAACTATGCAGGTAGATGATTTTATTTCTAATGTTAAATAACAGAAGATGTGTTTGTGAAACACTGATGCCCCTGTATGGCAGCTTAATACGAGGGTTAAATTTTCTCAAATGCATGTCAAACTACAAAGGTCAAGGTCCCAGAGGTTCATATGGTCAACTGTTTCTGTACCAATGGAAAGGTCTTGTCATAATGAACACTCATGTCAAATATTAAAGCCTTACCCTTGACAGTGCAATAGTTATGGGCTATGTTAAAGTTGACAACATACAGAAAAACAAACACTATTTAAAGTTAAATTCATGGAATGATGATGCAAATGAAAAATTGATTGGAATATTTGTGGAATATATTTTACTGTAAATAATACGAAAATAAATCACTTCAGTAAAAAAGGGTTTTTTGATGTTTACAAATTCTTCCATTATGCAACAATCCTAATAAATCAAATCATTATTTGTCACTTGAAATACAATAATTGTAAAACTTCAATGAAAAAATAAAAATTTATCCTGTAACACTTATTCAGTTTACTGATAAAATTTAAACATGGATTAAATTATTATACTAGTGCTACAAAGGGGAAGGGGTCTATTGTTTTACCTTTTTGCATCTATTTGTATCCTTGCATCCATCCAAAACAAATTTTCTTTTTAATTTTCTCAGCAACCACTCATTGCAAATATTTGAAATGTTAGCATTCTTTTCCACATGGTGTTTTTTTTTACGACTCTGATGTCGAATTCATGTTTATCCGAGCGTCTATCTGTACCAAGTTTCAGTTGCAGTTTTCTCTGCAAGTTATCAATACAAATTCTTGAAATTATAACGTACTCTATGTTCAGCAGACCTGTTTACTCTTACGATTTCGCCGTATTTTTTACGGATTTTTAGTCTAAAATACGTCTCACGTTTTGCCATTATGAAAATACGGGAATCAGAAATAAGTTAGTTTGAAATTTAACAGTTAGTTTTCGTTATGATCTGATGTAGATTTAATCTATTTATCGCTAAATAAGAGAAAGATTTCAAAACACATAAGCGATGTCAGGTTACCAAAACGCTGTGGTATTATTAAATGACAAAGACCTTGTTGTTAAACCATGTTTTTGTAATCAGAAAAGCAGTTTTTCTATTTTAATATATGTAAAATTGATGGAAAATGAAATCTTACTGGCAATTGCCAAATCTCACGGACAAATCTAAAGTAAAATACTGAGAGACAACGTTATGGGTAAACAGGTCTGGTTCAGGCTGTCATATGGCCAGAGCGTACTGAATATACCCAGCCATGCCAAATGAAGGTAATAAAAATAAAGTGTGATTTACCCTTATATTATTTCTCTCATTGTTATTGGTCACTTCATTATCTTTAATTGAAATATGTTGCTTTAAACGCTGATGTTTCCTTTAAATGTATATTCCATTTGCTCTAGCTTCCCATACAAAAGAGACAGACAATATCATTTTGCTTACAAATCTTATAGTGAGTTGTTTTATTATATAGATCTGTTTTTTGTATTGCAGTGCCTACAATACTTACCTGAACTGTTTAAATCAGGCCGCCTCTGACTGTGGTGTTGATATCAGCGCCACTGTAAAAACCACCAAAAACTCCTTGTCGCAGTACGGATGTAAGTAATCCAAAATATATCTCTAAGCACCCCCCTCCCAAGTTACATATGATCGATCTTTTAATGTTGACGTGTTTACCTCAGATTGATTCATGAAATCATTACAGAAAAAATTGTGTACGTTGAAAACAATCATATAAGAGTGTAAATTGCATAAAACCCACTCAACAACACATGTACATAGCAATGTATGCATGATTAATAGTTCTATTTTTGTAAATAGTCCACTCTTTTGACAAAATATATATGTGATAATTGCTATACTGTTTAAACTATCAATAATATTTCTGTTGTTCTACTTTTTACCAGGTTCCACTTCCGGTGGTAGTTCCGCTTCCGGCGGTGGTTCCATGATGACGCTCCTCAGCTGGTTGTCTTTAACACTCGGAGTTTTCCTTAATAAACTCCTTTGAATAAATGCCCATGAATTTGAAAAATAAAAAACTTATTAACGATCACACCTCACATAAAATTTCCTTGTTTCCTATCTTTAAGTTGATTAATTACTCCTTTTTAAAACACTAACAGAATTTTTCTTCTGCGTATTTTAAATTTAAACCTGATTGTTGTACATCTTAAAACTTAATTATTATGTTGACTTTAATATTATTTTGTCTCTATTCTATACTATAATTGTAGTCATAATAAATTTCCTTTTTGAAAATAAAATTAAAAGTCTTTGTATATGTTTTTCTTCATCCTTAATTGTACAAAGGCAAAGATTTCATCGTTTGTATTCATATATCGGCGATCATGTTGATCTCAGACCTGTTGACCAGTGTTATTGTCTTACAGTTCTTAAGACCTGTCAATGACATTTGGCATGTGTCAGTCACAATCGTACTTTCCATCAATTTGAAATATATTACTAGAGAACACTACATTTCTGATAACCATTTCAGTCATTTCTTAAGCCGAATATCTGATTAATTGATTGTATATTGCTTAACGTCCATTACTTTAAGTTTTCCCTCATGAGGAGACGCCACCTTTGATGGTGGAGGGCTGCAAATTTTGTCCTATACTCGGCACTCAGGGTCTTTGAGCAGGGAGGGATCCTTTTTCGTGCTAGCCTCTACTGCGCCACGGGACCCCGTTTTTAGCTCTACTGGCCAAAGACCAGAAGAGCTTATTCGATAGTAATGCGTCCGGCGTCCGTCCGTCTGTCTGTCTGTCTGTAATCAATTTTTCAAAATGCTACTCCTCCTACAGTTTTGGTCCGATTTCAATATAACTTGGCACACAAGTAGACTATATTAAGATACATAATTCTGTGCATCGGTTTTTGATTTCGTTGAACGGTGTTGCCATAGTTACTAAAAATAGAAATTTCTGTAAAATTCTTTCAAAATGCTACCTCTCCCACAATTTTCGTCCGATTTCAATATAACTTGGCACACAAGTAGAATAAAGTAAGATACATAATACTGTGCATCGGTTTTTGATTTTGATGAACAGTGTTGCCGTGGTTACTAAAAATCGAAATTTCTGTGAAACGCTTTCAAAATGCCACTCCTCCTACAGTTTTGGTCTGATTTCAATATAACTTGACACACAAGTAGACTATACTAAGATACACAATTCTTCATGTGCATCGGATTTTGATTTTGTTGAACGGTGTTGCCGTGGTTACTAAAAATAGAAATTTCTGTGAAATGATTTAAAAATGCTATCACAAATATATTTTTAGTTTGATTATGATATAATGTGTCATGCAGATAGACTACACTAAGATACTTTATTTTATTTTTAATTTATTTTGATGAACGATGTTGCCATGGTAACTATAATTGAAAATTCTTTAAAAATTTTATTAAAAGTGACTCCTACAGCTGTAGTCTTATTGCAGTATTGCCACCAAAGACTTTATCAAGGATAATTATTCTGTTTTATATTGTTGTTGTAAAGATTCAAGTCCTAACTGAAACTTTATCTCTTCCTTTGTTATAAGTATAAACCTGTAGAGCTACAGACTCGACAGAGACTTCTGGTTTGTGGTGTAATCTGAAGGACCAGTCTCAACATCACACAGAGGGATTCGAATTCGTGACGGAAGGATCAAGTCCTTGTAATTACCTCGCGACTCTACAGCAGAGGTTCTAACAACTGCGCCACGCGGGCGACTAGTTACAAAGAAACAGTCGCGAGTTCAAATCCACTAGCATCCCAGGAAACTAAAAAATGTTTGGTCCCCTAAGGCAGTAGAAGTTGGCTTGTAAACGATTTCTTTATGAGAATTGGCCCCGAGTGCCGTGTATAGATCATATAAATTTACTGCCCTCTTCCGGCAAGTAGCGACTCGAATAAGTTATCAAGAGGGACACAAAATACACAAATAAACATAATTTTGAAAGAGGGCTATATACAGTTCAGTAGCCAGTTTTACTAAAGGTCGTAAGTCAAAACGTAGACGTACGCCTAGACGTAGCCGTAACTTACGCCGATTTTGCGTTTTACTAAAAGTCGTATCTTACGATTTGACGTAGATTTACGTGAAAATCTACGTGTGCCCTATAGCTGTCGTAGAAAAACACGTAGCCTTATAAATATTACTATAACTTTATAAATATGACTGGTACTTTAATCTGAATGTATCTTTGGATGATAAAAGTCATTAATTTTTTCATTAATACGATGCTCATGTCACAATTTTTATTTCCCGTGATTTCTTTTGGAGTTTATCGAATAATAATAACATTTCAACTTGTGCAATATAATGCCCTAATGGACATACTCGAAATTTTACGTGAAAATGAACTCTGCAATAAATTTTGAAGTCTAGAGTATTTATAAAACCATTTGTTGTTCTAAAATCTTACAGGAACAAGAGAGGGGGGGGAGGGGGTTACAGAATCAGTTATTAAATTTATATACTGTATCATGTAAAAAAAAAAAAAAAACTCGTAAAAACGGGGATCCCATGTTTAATTCGTATTACGTTGTCACGTGAACTTTTAAGAAAATATAAAATTGAAAAAACCCAGCAAAGCTCGATTTCAATCGCTTATAAAATTTGAGGACTTGCAATTTATTATACTATCATGTTACACCTATAAATATGAAGCCTGCACGCGGAAGAAAACTTTAAAAAATACATTGCAAAATTTTATTTGTCACGTAAAAATGACAGAGTTTCTTAACAAAGGCATTTAATTAAATAAAAATATCGCACACTGTAAAGGCCTATCTTTTTTCCCGCAGTCATATGACGTCATAGAAGAATTTACGCAATGTATATCGAAAATTACGTCATAATTTGGGAATGCAAAAAAGAATGCGCCTCGATCTTGTAAAAGATTTTTTATGCAGACATGTTACATAATACAATGTATACTCTTATCAGTACTGACATGGACGCACTTCTTGATGTTGTCTCCAACTGGTGCAAGAAATGGAGATTGTGTATAAACCCGACAAAATCTAAAGTAGTACACTTTCGTAAAAAACAGCAGAAAAGAAGTGACCATTTATTTACCTTAGGAGAAGATCGTATTGAGTACTCATCATCCTATAAGTATCTTGGCGTTTTGTTTGACGAATTTACCACATTTAAGGACAACGCAGAAAATCTTGCAAAATCGGGTGGGCGCGCACTAGGAGCTATTACATACAAAATACATTCGAATAAATCAATAGGATTCAAAACATACGAAAAAATGTATATGAGCGGAGTGGCACCTATTTTGGATTACTGCAGTGGAGTATGGGGTTACGTCAAACATCATAATATTGAATCTGTACAGCATCGTGCGATGCGATACTTCCTGGGTGTGCATAGATTTACGCCAATACTAGCAATTCAAGGAGAAGTTGGTTGGCTTCCTTCATTTTATCGTCACCAGGTGAATATTATACGTCTTTGGAATCGACTCGTTACAATGCCGGACGACAGACTTACGAAAAAAATATTCTTGTGGGACTTGGAACAGTCTTTACCAAACAACAGAAACTGGTCGCATACAGCTAAACTCCTATTTGAATCTCTTGATATGTCTACCTATTTCCAAAATCAAATTGCCTGCAACTTAACTATAGTAGAAGAAAAACTTCGTCAAAAATTTCTAAACGCATGGAATGAAGATCTCCAAAACGTCCCAAAACTCAGAACCTACCGAGCCGTAAAATCTGATTTTCAAACCGAGAAATATGTAATAATGGATATCCCAAAATGCCATCGTTCTATACTTGCTCAATTTAGATGTGGTGTCTTACCTATAAGGATAGAAACAGGACGGTATAAGGGGGAGGCTTTATCAGACAGACTCTGTACTCTATGTTTATCAAATAGTGTAGAAGATGAATGTCACTTTTTGCTTCATTGTACATCATATTCAAATCTAAGAGCAATCTTTTTTACCAGTATTGAATTTAACCCAACTTTATTTGATAATAATATGTCAGATTTAGACAAAACAAGATTTCTTTTATTAAATTTCCCAAGGCAGATCGGAAAATTCATATATTCAGCATATACTTACAGACAATCTATTATTTATAGTAAACGCAATGCGTAATATCTCTGTATTATTGAATGTTATATTGCTAAAGTGACATATAGGCCCGATGGGCCGGGTGTTTCAATTCTTAATATATGTATATTTGTTGACAACTGTTGTAATTGTATATAACACATGTCACTATAATAAACCATTTACTTACTTACTTACTTACTTTGTTATTCATTGTACGTAAAGAACAAATTTCTAAAAAAAAAAAAAAAAAAAAATCACGGATCATGTGATAATTTCTGTGACATATTATCGCAAATCACATGGCCTTCTTGTACATTGATAAAATAATAAAAAAAAACTAGATATGTGAGAGAGAGAGAATAGTAACAATCTATGAGATTCGATTGTAAGTTTGTTGTTTTTCTGTTTTCAAATTTTTACAGAAAAGAAATTAGAGAAAGTTCCATCAAACCAATACTGTATATTGTAATTAAGAAAAATATAATAATTAACAGTATGCTTTTTCTATCATGAACAATACTTGGACTTTTAATCTCTAAAGACTTATAATGCACGACTAAGTAAAATGTTTTCAGCAATTTATTGAGATTTATGAAGAGGAAAATTTTTTTGTTTTTTTTTAATTTCAGAGTTTTATTTTTCAATGCATGTTTTAAAATTGGTAGCGCGCAGATACATGTACTGTAAAAACTTTTCAATATGCCTATAACCTAACTCGTAATCGTATGCAAACAGCCTGGTAAAAGGTAAGTTTTAAAAAAAATATATGCAATTATTTGGTTCATAACTGTTGATTGGCTTCTAAATGTTTAATATCTTTCTCCCATTTCAAGATTATATTTCTAAATCAAATGGATAATTAAAAATCGCAACTGTCATTTATTTTGATTTTTTTTTTTTTTTAGAAATAAAGAATAAATGCTTATTTATTTGATAGCAAATTAATTGAAATCACTTAAAAAAAAAACACTTCGAATTTTTTGTCAGCAAAATTAATTTGAAAATCAAGAAACCCCATAATATTTCTATTATTTCTTTTACTAGTAATTATTTTAATAGATTAATTATGCTGTCTATTCATTTCAGTTAATATTTCTTCTTGATTCATCTGAATAAATATAGCTGATACGCATGCGTAGCTTCCGTTACTAAGTTAGTTTTTCTACCTTTTACTGAAGAGTTCCTGTCGTAAGTTACGTGAATCTTTACGTGTAGGGCTACGTTTACGGGCGTAGATGCGACCTTTAGTAAAACGCTATCTACGCACACCTAAATTCAGTCGTAAAGTCTACGTTTACGTCTACGTCTACGGCAAAATTTACGACCTTTAGTAAAACTCAGTACAGACCTACAACAGTGTAACTGCTAGATGTGTAAGAGGTTTTTTTTTAAATAAGATTCCGCTTATTTGATGTTCCTTTGCCTCACTCCTGAGACCCAAGGAAAAAGGGGGCAGGTTAAAGTGTTTGGAGCAGGTCTATTCCCAAGTCACTATAGGCCCTACCTGGACCAAACTTGCATGGATGATGCATCTAGGAATGGACACTACCAGAATTGCTTCGGATGCTGGATCTGACCTACATTTTCCAGATGAGTGACCAGGTTAAAGTTTTTGGAACAGATTAATCTCGAATGAACTTAAAGACCTATTCAAACTGAACTTGCTTGGATATTATTGTCAGGATAAATACTAACTTTCGAGAATATGATGTGAGATTTGCATTACTTAAAGTGTCGAGGTGAGCTTCGTAATCTTTGATTACCTATGTTTCTAAATTTCTGTTATATTGCAATTAATATTAATCTCAAAAACGTTTTCCTTACACATGATTTATACATTCTATTTGGGGTTACTAATACATGATAAGAAATAGCCAATTATCAACAAGATAAGTGGAAATGGGGTCATATCGGGTGAAAAGTAAATCTGGTTCGAAATAGTTCATAAATCAGTCGGTAAGAATATAACGTGAAATTGTTGTAGTAAACAGCTATAACTCCCTTAGTTTTCAACCAAACGGAGTGGGATTTAGAACATAGATAGATGTAATGGACTTCTACACGAAGATATGGTCACCATGCTCATGTATGCACGTGCGTGCACGTGAAATGGGTTAAATCAACAATACACTTGAATGAGCGTATTTTTTAATACTTTTGGATTAAATACTTTAATATTTAGTATATTAAAATATAAAGATTGTGTAGACAAGATGATTTGGTCATTACGCACATGCGTTCACATGCGCACGCGTGCAATGCTAAAAATTTGAATGAACTTGGCGTTGTTAAAGTCTCAAATACATAGTTTTTGGCCTATTTAATGAAGCTTACAGGGAATATGGCACCAAAAGGGAGCTGGGGAGCGTTTGGGAAACATCTGTAACGGTCCCCGTTACAATTAGCACTAGTTTCTGTGTGTTTTTGATGTACTAAATAGGATTTCTGGTTACAGTTGTCAAAGTTGAATAATAAAATAGGAAAATGAACTCATATGTATGAGAACGAAAGCTCCAACGGTCTTTTTTTCGTATTGCGAATCACAGATTGACAAAATCTTAAAAAAAAAAAAAAAAAAAAAAAAACACTGCCTTCGTGTTACCAATATGATTCATAATTTACCGTAAAATTGGAAATTTAAGCGAGACGCAAATCAAGCAATTTTTCCATAAAAATTGGTATTTTAATTTTAGAGAGATGTAATATTAGCTATTGAAAAGCTCACTAAAGAAGCTATTACAAATAAAGCGCAATTAATTTTTAGCGATATTTATTTTTTGCCGAACTTGGCACCCTCGCTAAAAAAAATAATTGAAATTTGAAAAAAAAAACAAATCACCATTTTTTTCATCAAATAAAAAAAGTTTTTTTTTTACATTTCGTTTTAAATTATAAAAATAATTCAAATACTATTTTTAAATATTGATTGATATGCTCTGAAGAATTTAAAATAAACTTGACAAATAAAATTATATAAATGGAATTCCGAAGATTAATGATTTTTGCTGCTGAGGGTACAGTTGAAATATTGTAAATTAAACAAAATCGAATCACGTCTAGTTTCAAACCATAGTTGATAAACCTACACCCACTTTTTACATGAAAAAGACATGACTAGAATTGGGACATTTATAAAGATAACAATAATAATGTTTCAAAGAGTGCAAAACAAGGTCAAGGGAACGATTATGTGAACTTGAAGAATAGAGAGTATATCAGCAAGTTCACTAACTACATGTAACAGATCATTAAACGGCTTCTAGTCGTCCAGGAGACTGGACAAAAACGGTAAATATCAACTATTCTAAATAATAAAAAATAAGGGAAATATATCAGTTGTTGCTATTAAAATGTATCTATTTTCTTTATATTTCTTCATATTGTAAAGATAATGGATCTGTATTAGAAATGCATATGAATGTTTAAAATCTAAAATAGAAACTTAAACCATTTAATGCAGTGTGACTACAATCTGAATACTGAATGTTATTTTGCCCGCGGAGCAAGATGTTTATGATAGAACGGAACAATCCCTTTCCGTAATATACTGAAGAGAAGTATGATGAAAATATACCAAAATTTTTCGATCATTTTACCTTAATTCACCTTGTCCACGTCTAGTGTTTTTGAAGATCCGTGTTTGCTGTGCTCTATATTCGTAATTGTTTAAACTGACCTTGAACTTTAATACTGATAATTTGTTTCATATTTCTTTCAATGATGATGCAAAACTTTTTGAATCGTTGTTAGTTTTGAAACTGCTAAATTCAGCGGCACAAATAGGTCTTCTTTGAATTTTTCTTTCCTTTTTTGAGGACCTAAATATAATCATTTTCCTAAGAAGATTGATTGATTGTATATTGTTTAACGTCCCTCTCGAGAATTTTTTACTCATATGGAGACGTCACCGTATGCCGGTCAAGGGATTCAAATTTAGACCTATACTCGGCACTCACGGCCATTGAGCAGTGAGGGTTCTTTATCGTGCCAACGCCTACCGTGACACGAGACCTACGTTTTTAAGGTCATATCCGAAAGACCCGTAACTTTCACTTCTAGTGCCGAGCCCTTGGCGAAGGAACAATCACTACCTTTGTTTACGTCTAAGGTATGACGCGGCGCCGCGATCGAGAATCAAACCGATCACGAAGCTTCCTAAGAAGAAGATAACGAAATTATAAGTTAAATCATATAAATTAATTATAATGAATCCGTTCACTGCTGATGGGATATCAGTTATACTGCAAACATTAATCAGCTTATTAGCCGGGCTTTGCTGAAAGCTAAGTCCTGGCTCTAGGCATCATGATCCACCGTCTCACTATAAATAGCACAGTAAATCCAAAAAAAAAAACAAAAATAACAATCAGCGTCAAAGCAGACGCTTCCGATACACAAAATAGTCCCATTGCGAGACGATATTTATATTTAACATCCCAATCGTTGCAAAAGTTAATGATCAATATTTTTGCTTGAGAATTAAACTGAAAGAGCAATTAGATATTTGCTTTATTGGGATAATTTTAATATAACAGTTTGTGCATATATGCTGCTAAATGCATATTGCAAGAGAACTATTTTCAATAGCGCGGGCTTTTTGAAATTGTTGAAGAGTTTCATGTTTCATATCGTTTTCGTCAATGTTATGATAGTGGTTATATTCTGTTTTAATTCTTAGCAAATTAATGGTGTAGTGAATTGGAATTTAAAGAATTAACATGCTTGCATTTTAAGTCGCTTGACAATGTACATCTACATGCATCAGTATTTCTACATGTAGTTGGCGATAAAAGTACCATGTATTGTTTATTTAAAACTAAAGAATTGTCTGTAAAATACACATGTGCATTATTTTAACTATTCGTAGACTGAATTTTTAAATTATGAGAAAAAAGTGTCCAAGATGAGGATCTAGATGAACTTCTGAAATCATCATCCTGTCCTTTTGAGTTTCATCCAGGAATGCGCTGTCCAGCTGTGTCCCTGTGACTTCACTTCATTCACCATCAGGAAGAGCTATTCGAAGCCCTGGGAGACAAAAAATGCCAAAATTAAATCCTTGCTAAAAATTCTGCTATTACGGTATATATAAAAATTATTTTCAATTTGAAAAATAAATCATTTTTTGTCAAATAAAAATGGGTGGTTTTTTTTTACATTTGGTATTAAATTAGAATATATAAAACAGGTGTCACTGGTGTCAAAGGACTTCTCTGTTGTAAGATTGGAGTCTGACACAACTGATGAGGTGCTACTTGTTGGCTTAGACACAACTGACGAGGTACTGCTTGTTGGCTGCTTTGACACAATTGATGAGATACTGTTTGTTGGCTATGACACAACTGATGAGGTGCTGCTAAATGGGGATGCACTGTTACTCTTAACTCTCCTTATCCTCTGCAAAAGTTCTGGGAGCTCTGAAAATAAGAATACTTTTAAACTGCTGTCTACTATTTAGCAACTGTTGTAGATTTTTAAATTGACTATGCAGCAAGAGCCTGAAAGAGAAAAGAAAGATACAATATTTGGGAGAAAAGAAATAAAGGTTGAAAACCTGAATGGTTTTATATAGTATCCTGATAGTTTGAATGTTAAAGAAATCTTTTAATTTGATTTATTATCTGTATTTCATATCCAATGATTTCTAATTAATATTACAATCACACCTCATTTTCTCAAACTACTGGGGTATGAAATACTCTAGAGACTAGTCCTATTGATAATGTCCTCTGAATGTATTCATACAGTTTCGATTTGAATCTCCATATTTTATAACTTTTGAGTGTTGCAGAAATTATTTACCGGTAATATTTTACTGGAATTAACAAGTACGAGGGGCTATCAAAAAGTTCGTGGACTAGCGCCATAAAATTAAAACCGCTTTAGGTACATGAATGAATTTTAAAATATCTAGTTATCATTATATTTTCTATCTGTAGAATAAATCACAAATCATAAATTCTATTTTTAAATAAATTAGTAATGTTTTTGTTAGCAATGGTATGTCCATGCGGCGCAACCTCGAAAACGACGTTTTTTTCGACCAAAGTGTAACTAAGAAAAATTATTGTGATATGACATTTGACATCCAAATATTCTGTTAAATTAGATAAATGTTGGGACACTATTGTTCCATAAAATATTAAATTTTTATCTCACTCTGAAAGTTCTATGAAATTTTATCATAAATTTAACATGGAGTATCCAAACAAATATTGCCTTGAAAATGACGTCAAAAGGGGGGAGGGTTTCCTTTTCCAACATTCTATAACGTTTTGCCCCTAGAAAAAATGGTATACACCTAGGAAATGTTTAAACTGGCTACGGAGAAATGATGTGCATCCAGATTACTTTTTTTAAATGCAAAAATAGATTCAGAGAGAAAAAGGAATGCACAGTTAATGTCGATTTGTAGTCAAGGTGTGAAAAATCAATCACGTCAGAAAATGACGTTTATCATCTATTGTAGATAATGAACTCCAGAAAGCAAATTATGCTGGCACAATCAAGTGAGGATGTCTGCCATTGTATAAGTCTTATTTGTAATAGTATAATCATTAAAAGCCACTGTTCATGACATTGTAAAGTCATATAAACAAGACGGATTGAAGTCCTTCCTCAGCTCCAAGGAATCTCATCAAAATAAGTGTATGAGGTAGGAAAAGCAGACATCGAAAAACAATGTCGCTGTCGGACGTCATAAAACTAAACGGCGATGGCGCCGGGTGATGATATAATGTCGTTTTTATTTCATAATAATTTGGGAAATAATAAACGTATCAAGCTAAAATTTTCAACATTTCTTTATTTTTTGTTGCTTTATGTTCCTTCAAAATTTTGTAAGCTCAGACTGCATAGTACTAATTTTATAGCCTCAGTCCATGAAGTTTTTGAATAACCCCTCGTATTTGATCATTCTGCTCATTGGAAGTACACATAATACTATCCCTTTAAAAATTTTTGTAAAAAAAAACATTAGTAAACTTAATTCTGTGCCAAAATTGTATCCCATGTTGCATTGTTTTTATATTTGCTTAACAATCAGGATCTTGACATCATTTTGAAATAATAACACAATCAAAAACGTCCATTTCAGTCACAATTTATGAATGTGTTAAACCCAATATCCTATTATATCTTTTAAATAAAGGAGTATTGTGCAAAAGACCCACAATTTTATTCAGCAAATGGTTAACAATAATTAAGTACCTGTGGCCAAAGCAATGGCAGCTCTCAGGTTCTCGTTTTACAGTTGGAGTTTCAGTATTTCTTTGGACTTTTTCTGCAGCTCTATTGCCCGAAGTCTGCACTTTCGAACAGCTGGTCTTTTGTCACCTTTAGAAATTGAAAAGTCCAACACAGTATTCACAAGAAATCTCTGATGAAAATTCAGTAGTTCAAAGTCAAAACCCAAGACATTTTCATGTTTGGTAATACTTAATTTTTATAGGTAATGGAAGCCAATTATACTTAAATACCCCAGGGCACTTAGACAGACACACAGTAGCAAAGCAATATGCCCTCCCTTCTTTAAAATGAGGGTGTTGAAAAAAAAATTTGAATGAGTGTTCCTTGATGAAAATATAAACTAAGCTTTAAATGATTTTTCAATTTCTGATCTTTGCTGAACCCATGTTTTGTTGTTACAGTGTGTAGTAGATAGAAATAAAGTGCTACGCCACAGCATGATACGCCCATCAAAAATTACAATTATCTTAAGCAATTGAGAGTGCAAGAAAATAACGTAAACCTTGATTCTAACATTTCCAAGATTTTTTCATTCCTTAAAATATCTGTTTATTCATCCCCTGTGACGTAGGCATTATTTTTGACTTGTGACACGCAATACAGAACGGGACTGTGGTGGGCGGAGCTACTTTCCGTTCTGTATTAGCCCTGTATACAGTATTGTATTTGCCAACTCTTCTGTATACAGCACGGTCTAAAAATAAATCGGATTCAATTTAGCAAAAGTACGTACAAATAGTAAATGCTGATGTTTTCCTATTTTAATTTTGGAGGGATACCCAGTATATTCCTGAGAATGTAAAATGTCAAAATTTCCCAATCACTTTTTAAAAACTTATTCCATACAGAATCTACACGTAATTTCGATCCAAACTAAAAGGAAAATTCGCAATTTTAGAACATAACCTACTTATTCAGCCAATCAAATGCTTCCATTTCTTTCGAAGAATTGATTCTTCATGGTGAAGAATTTTTCTATTTCTGAAAAATTCAACGGTGTCTGATTGGTTCACTTGACTGTTATATGGGTGTGTCTTCATTGGTCTTTGTTCAGCACACAAAAAGAAACTATTCAAAACCCACGTGCTGTTTACAATCATGATATTTAAACTGTCTAGGCCTTGCTACATTTTTCCCCACTGTAATCTTTTGTCGCTTTTTGAATATTATTTGTTTTCACATTTCGGTACATACAGAAAATACAACCATCGTCATGTTTATCAGAAACGAACCTTGTCTTTGAAGGCAGATTTAATCACAATTTTCATCAAATTTTTATTTGATATTAGACAGCCATACACACTTCTGCTGACTAGGGCCTTGTCATCTTAACACAATCATTTTTCCAAAATGTAGATTCTTGTTACATGAGTATTCATAGGCGTCGGAACCGGGGGGGAGGGGGGCTTAGCCCCCTACTTTTCTTGCAAATATATACATAAAATATAGGCATTGAAAATTAGGGTTCACTTGTTTTGTTGGTTAAGCCCCCCCCCTTTCAATTTGCTTCTGACGACTATGGTATTCATTAGTTCAGTAACTTTAATATCTTCACCATACCATTTCCCCAGTAAATCAAGGTATTTTATATAATCCCGTGCTAACCTGAATGGATTGGGAGTCCATTCTGAAACTGCGTGTGTTCGATATGTACAACGAGCGGTCAAGTTGAGCCTTATATATGACACAGCCGTGGGAGGAGTTTATTTTTAATCCATGCATTTGATTGGCTGAGGTTCTGTTCTAAGTCAGTAAGATCATATGAAGAGAAATCTTCGTCACGAAGAATGGGCTCCGCTTCGCTCCGCCCATTCTTCATGACGAAGATTTCTCTTCATATGATCTTACTATTACAAGGAAAACATCCTCTGTACTTAATTTTGATTCAAACAAATCGGAAAATTCGCAATAATAGAAAAAATAAATTCCCCTCGTGCAAAATCATTCAAGTCCATTTTTCCGCGTTTTTATTTTTAAAATCCTTCTCGCTGACGACAGCCACACATTTTTTCATTTCGTTTTCAAAATCGGAATTCAATTTTAAAATTATATCCGTTACATCAAAGTCCATCGAAGAATTTTCTGTAAATCCTGTTTTTGTTAATCTAGTTAAACCGGGATTTTAAGGCCCCTGAAATAAATTATGATAAATCTCCATCTACAATAGATCACAACAATGACGGTTAAATCCTCCAATTCATCCATTAAGAGTGACTTTCACTCGATTACGTCTATGCCGTTAAATTGTCAAAAGTAATCTGACCGAATTTTACGTTTTCCGTGGAAATATATATACGGCGGACGCATATTCCATGTCGTGGCCTCATCTACAGAACTCTGGCGGAAGTTTTGATGCTGTAAAGTTATAAAGTGGGCGGAGTTATTTTTGATTGATCGTGTCACGAATCATTGAGAACTCGACAGGTTCTGCGCACTCGTATCCACCCCCAAATTTGTATCTACGATACAGAACCCGTCTCGTTCTCTAAATAATACAAACAGTGCTTATTTGATAGATTTCTATACTGGTTGTGTTAGACCTAGTCAAATGCATATTATATTTAACAACATCAAATTAGTCCTAGTCCATCTTCACAATTCTAATGGTTAGAATTCAAAACCTGCAATTATTTACATTTAATATACTTAAAATTTTTCAATTATTGCAAAAATATATAGGTCGTCATATTATTTAAGATGGGAGACATAAATAAACAGAAGTATGTGTCAACAAAAAGAATCACACATTTTTTGTAAACATTATTATGAGTTTAAGAGTATTAAGAGTGCAAACTTTTCCGTAATGATGCCATTGCCAACACAGCTTGAACATTTCATGAAAGTGCATGGCCTTCCAGAGATCAAGGGAGGTCCAGAGGGCATATTGTCAAATATTAGAGATGGAGAGGCCTATCAGAGATTGGTGCAGGATGGAACAATTGGACCGGATGATCTAATATTACAATGGAACTGTAATGTTATCCCTATTTTTGAATCTTCTGGCTACACCATCTGGCCAATACAGCAGAACATCTACGAATGTGTGCCATCAGATAGAAAATATAACATCATGCTGGTTGCGCTTTGGTTTGGCAATGGAAAGCCAAGGATGGACACATATTTACAGCCATTTGTTAACTCGTGTGTGAGGAGGGAATAACCTGGATTGACCGGAATGGAAGACAGCCACACCATTCTGTGCAGCAGTGATTCAATTGCCAGACCACCCATGGAAAATGTCAAACAGTTCAATGGACAGTACGGATGCGACTGGTGTCTCTGTCCACAAAGGTGACGGATACGTGCGAGCCCACCCCCTTAGGAGTACAGAGAGAGAACACACGATTCTTTTTGTTAAAGATGTACCTCGACCTGTGTGGCGAATGGTGTCAAAGGACTGAGTCCACTGTGACTCCTGAGTATTTCACATGGTAATAGGATTTGTGCCAGATTACCTGCACAGTGTATGCCAAGGTGTGGTAAAATAGTTTATGAGCCTTTGGCTCGATTCATCCAACCATGGGAAACCTTTCTACATTGGTCCGCAAAGCAAGATTATTGATCAGAAACTGTTGAAGCTAAAGCCACCCTTTGAGATTACATACCCTCCCCGTACCATTTCCACCCGTCGGTTCTGGAAACCTTCAGAATGGAGAGCCTTCCTGTTACTCTATTCCATGATTGTTCTTCCAGGAGTTTTATCACAACAATATGTGAATAACTTTTTTCTTTTAGTTTTTGAAATTTAAACTTTATTACAATCATCTGTGACTTTAGGAGAAATAGATTTGGCAGAGAGGGCACTCAGAAAGTCTGTTTTTCAAGTGCAGACATTGTATGGTGTAGAGCACGTGAGTTTTAATGTACACCAACTTTTACTTGTTGCTCAAAATGTTCGAAATTGGTGACCCATTTGGGGCATTTCAACATTCTCTTTTGAGGGCAATGGTGGCAATTTATTGAAAATAATTAATGAAACACAGTATGTTTCAGACCAAATCTGCAAGTCATTAATTATGTTTCAAGAGGCAAAGAAACTTTCTTAACTATACCTTGCAAATGCCCATGATGATGTAAAAGAATTGTTATCTATTGCAAGGGAAAAGGTTTCACAAATCCTATGTCATTTTAAGCAATGAACTTTTGGGGATAGGGAAAATGGTATTTAGATGTTTGAAAATCATTTAGCATGTAGCAATTGAAAATTTGAATTTTGAGTTAGAAAATCCATGTGCAGAGTTTATTAATAGATTTCTTGTGAAGGGCAATTTAATATATTCTGAAAGTTACACGAAGTGCAGTGGAAAATCCATCAATTATTTGATTTAAACAAAAAGAAATGTTTTTTCTTTGGTTGTTGAAAAATTAATGATGTTCGATCAAAATTGCAAGCATTCTTGTGTCAATAGTTGGTGTAAAATATATTATTGGTAAAAAGCTTGGAAAGATAGAAAATATGTTGATGTCAGATGAAGAAACTGGTGCTTCGTCTTTTTTTCTTACCAATGTAAAGGAAACTCTATCTAGAGTCATTGTAAATGCTGATGAATTTCAGTCAAAGTGTTTGTATATGATTAAAGGCAATAATAGGTTTGTTATTTGTTTGCCTAATCATTATGAATGGGGTAAAGTTGTAAGTGGAAACACAATATAGAGTTTTATATAAGTGTCAGAATTGCCAGATTATTTTGGCAATAGTAATTTAATGCAAAGATCAAAGTATTTTGTTGCTCGCCTGGAAAGTGTTGGTGTAACATTTAATTATGAAAATATTGCCTGAATGTGAAAGTTTGACAATTTTTTTAATATTCGTAAATATATGTCATTAGTTATTGATTCAATTGTTTGGCAAAAGTAATCATGGTAGTTCAATGAAAACTGCATATTGTGCTTTCTTCAAACATGTTTAAATTCATATACCTTTTTCTTCATGATTATGACCATGGTGAAAATTTGACAAAAGATTTGTTTATTTTTTATGTTATAATTACACTGCCTTTCACATTTGTAATTTATTCTTTGTTATGCTATCTAACCTCTTATTTGGCATAATACCATGTATCGTGACAAAATCATTATTGGATTGTCAATTAGCTGTAATTGATTGATGAAACAATTCTTTTTCAATTTTGTCATACATTATGAATATTGTCACAAAATAAATTTGGAAATGAAGATCAGTTTTCTTTCATTTTTTAGCTCTACTGGTCAGAGACCAGAAGAGCTTATGCGATAGTAATGCGTCCGGCGTCCGTCCGTCTGTCTGTCTGTCCGTCTGTCTGTAAACAATTTTTCAAAACGCTACTCCTCCTACAATTTTAGTCTGATTTCAATATAACTTGGCACACAAGTAGACTACACTAAGATATATAAAATAGTGCATCGGTTTTTGATTTCGATGAACAGTGTTGCCATGGTTACTAAAAATAGAATTTTCAAAGAAATTCCTATAAAACGCTACTCCTTCTACAGTTTTGGTCTGATTTCAATATAACTTGGCACACAAGTAGACTACACTAAGATACATAAAATAGTGCATCGGTTTTTGATTTCCATGAGCGGTGTTGCAATGGTTACTAAAAATAGAATTTTCTGAGAAATTCTTTTAAAACGCTACTCCTTCTACAGTTTTGGTCTGATTTCAATATTACTTGGCACACAAGTAGACTACACTAAGATACATAAAATAGTGCATCAGTTTTTGATTTCGATTAACGATGTTGCCATGGTTACTAAAAATAGAATTTTCTTTGAAATTCGTTTAAAACGCTACTCCTTCTACAGTTTTAGTCTCATTTCAATATCACATGGCACACAAGTAGACTATACTAATTTACATATAATAATGCATCGGTTTTTGATTTCAATGAACGGTGTTGCCATGGTTACTAAAGGTAGAATTTTCTTTGGAATTCCTTTAAAATGCTACTCCTTCTACAGTTTTGGTCTGATTTCAATGTAACTTATCACACACCAGAGACTTCTGGTTAAATGAATCTTTAAAATATTAAAATTGAAAATGTGTAAAACACTTGTTCTTTGATACATTGATATAGTTCAGAACTTTTAATTTAAAGTTACAGTGGACCTTCAGATATCCGGATGCTTCAGTATCCGGACGATTTTTCATCGGAACGGAATTTTTAATTGTTATTCTGGTGATTCAGTTATCCGGACACTTCACATATCCGGACAAATTGACTGGGAACCAAAGCGTCCGGATAAATGAGGGTCCACTGTATTTGAATTCAGTGATTTATTGTAGTTAAAACTATAAAAAGTTAATTCTATCAATCACTTTAGTGAATACTTTGATTAAATATAGTGATCACTGTGAAAACTTTGATTTACTATGGTGATAATTTTGAAACTTTAATTTTATTAAAAACTATGACACTTTTACTATAGTGAAAACTTTGACAATTTGATTTACTATAGTGATAATTTTGACACTTTGAATAACTTTGGCGAAAATTTTACACTTTGATTTACTATAGTTAACTATAGTTAACTAGCGTCAACTATAGTAAATTATAGTGAACTACAATGTTTTTGTTAGAGTTGAGCAGGGAATGTTTTGAAGAACATTTCCAAAGCAATGAAGCCTTATTGTAGTAAATATTCAATTATCAAATTTTTATAAAGAATTACTTATTTCAGATTTGAATGTTGCTGCCATTGAAGATACTGCTGTCGGCAATTGTTACCTTGAAAACCAAAATGCCACACATGTACCCATGACCCTACACTTCCTATGACCCTACACTTAGTCCATCCTGTGAAGATTACAGTTTGAAACAAGATGACTTCAACGGAACACCAGATGATGACCAGTTCACACGTATATGCCAAGCAGACCCAGTCAATGTTGATTCAATTATCAGTTTGTATTGTGCTAAAAATGTAATGGATCACATCATAAACCAACGGGATGTGTTTTTAGAATGTATTAATGAGGATGTAATCGATAATGTACCAAATCTGGAAAGTTTTTGTAATGAAATTTGTTATGAGAACTGAAAAACCAAAAAAAAGATGGAAGATGAAAATAAAGAAAACATTTCCATGAAAGTTTAAATCTTAGGACTGATGAACCTGAAGAAGAGGCTGAAAGCAGTGATGATGAGGATTATACACCAGAGAATACCATCAGTGATATTGATTACAGTGACATGGAATATACTGCGACGAGAAAGAAGCATGAGACACTTCGCCAGAAAAAGGAGATTGTGAGTAATAGTGAGGACATTGACAGAAGTGTTACACTGTATTGTTCCTTGTATTAAAAAACATGCAGTTGTCAAGACGTCTACTATGAAAGAAGATACAACCATTAAACAGAACACAAGCAATTAGGAATTGTTCATCAGTAAAAATGAATCAACTACATATGCTCAAATGCATGCCTGCTTATTCCGTGAAAAAAGTTCTAAGTAAAATTTCTAAACATTTAAAAAAGATCACGTGACATCTCAGGGTAAGCAGGTTAGTTTTGAGCTCCGGAGATTTTGGTCAATTTTGGGCATTTTTAGAAGTATTTTTTAATATTCGTATCTTGGTTTACTGTGTGGTTTTGTGCTTTGAGAGGGCTATTTGTAGTGATTGTGACATTTCTGCGTTTACAATGCCGTCAGATAGAAGAAAAACCGGGGCTACTTCTAAAAAACAGGCTGAGGAGTGCTCACAGAAGAATGCAGGTGGTGAACCGTTAGAAAACCCAGCCGATAATCAGTCTATGAACGAACAAGAATCTACATTACCTGAATATGATTCCAAATAAATATTACTAGTCATGGCTTTGAAGTACTTGACAAGAAGATTTTAAAAGGTTTCCCTATATGTTTCTATGTAAAACTTTGGTCGGCCATTTTGGTCCCACCCTACCCCCAGGAATGAAAGTTAAATCAACACTACCTGAGGATAATTTCACATGAATTTCATCTTTCCTGTCTCAATGATTCTTGAGAAGAAGATTTTTAAAGATTTTTTCCTATATACGAGGGTTGATACAAAAGTAATGTCACTGTGTCAATATCTTTAATATTTGGCGTCATATTATCATATATCAAAAGATGCATAAAAATAAATGTAATCAAATTTGAAATTTTCATAGAATAATGTTGAATTGAATTAATTTTATAGACGTTTAAAATATTAAACATAGGGGTGTCGCCGCGTCACAACTAAACGTCACGTTTGAAACTGTAATTTGTTAAAATGAGAAATGACAAACTCATGAAAAAGCATCTAAAAAGCGTCTAATCGCTTAATATTTTAAAAGACAAAATTATTTTTCGACATTTACTAGTCCTAAGTAGAAAATAAAATGACGTCATTGCTTTTTGATCATAAACATTGTAGTTTTAATCTGCTGTATTGAACAAAGAAAGTGTCGAAATGGTTGAAACGCTGAAACGAGCTGTGATGCATTTTTGCTAAGAAATGGGCAAATCGCCCGTAGAAACAGTTACGATGATTAATCAGACATACAGAGGAGAGAATGTAAATAAAAGACTTGTTCATAGATGTTTTCAGAGATTTTGACGGGTCATGGGTCACTGAATGGATAGAACGGCCGAAAAGGGGAGGTCGGGCGGAAACGTTCAATGATGTTTGACGTTGTCCAAAAAGAGAGACGTTTAGACAGTTACAGCAATATGCGAAACTGAAAGATTGTCTTATGGTACTGTTAAAAAATTTTTACAGAGGACTAAATTATATACAGATTTATTACAATGGGTGCCAATAATTCTTATAAAAAGAGAGATATATGTGAATGTGTTCATGAATCTCAAATTTTTTTAATGAAACGAAGGGGTAGCGTTCAAGTGTACGACGTTGCGTATCCATCATATGAAGTTATTTAGGTGCGGCGACTACCA
>NW_026926210.1:75000-95000 GCF_032062105.1 Saccostrea cuccullata | reverse complement strand
TGGTTGAAAACCAAGGGAGTTATAGCTGTTTAAAGTTTCAGCCAATCAGATTGCAGCGCACATACATGCACGTGTATGCATGTGCATGGTGACCATATTTTCTTGTAGTAGTCCAGTATATCTATCTATGTTCCAAATCCCATCCTGTTTGGTTGAAAATCAAGGGAGTTGTAGCTATTTAAAGTTTCAGCCAATCAGATTGCAGCGCACGTGCATGCACGTGTTTTCATGATAATTTCTATATAGCATGCTGTAGGATATCCTAATGCATGGCTATGTTCAAAATTTCAAAGGATTTCGTCAAAAAACAAGAAAGATATTGAGACTTTCGTTTCAGCCAATCAGAGCATAGCACACGTGCATGCGCGTGAGATCTTGCTATTTTGACCATGTCATCTTGTCTATATTACTAATATATCCTTACATTATGAGTTTCAAAGCATTTCATCAAAAATTAAAAAAGTTACGCCTATATCAATGAAATCGGTCATTTTACGTGTTGCACGTGCGCGCTCTTGCAAGCACGTGCGCGCAAAATGACCTTTGTTCGGCAAATCTACATAACATGTCTACTAACCCTAAAAACATTTTACCTTAGTCGGATGTGTAGTTTACAAGATCACTCGCGGACAAAATTTTCCCAGGAAGAAAAATAATAAGAATAATAATAACTAGAAAAGATACTCGTTGCGAGCAACGAGAGGTCTTCCGTCCGATTCTGAAAAAAAAAAAACCGTAAAATCAAACTGAAAAAGTGATTTTAAAAAATCGGGCACACTGGGCATTGAAACCGGGTTGCCAGCGAATATCGCGAAATTGGTTTTTTCTCATCCGATGAGTAACACATTCGTGAAAAGACTTTAATGTTTCACTGGAAAAAGATCTATCGCCCTCCGACGGTCAATGAATCTAATACTATTTATGTTCAATAGCTTGATTTAATCCAAAAAAAAAATCATATTACCTTTAATAAACAATCTTTTAAAAATATTTTTCTTATTTTTGTCTTTTCTATTTATTTAAAATGTCACAAGCCTGCGTGGAAAAATAAACAATAGTCAAGTAAGTACTTTAGAATCATATAGTGAATGTTTTAGTCAGGCAAGTTTCTTGAAAAGCTATTACTTATAACCATGGTTTAGGATAAGTTTTCGGTGCTGGAACACAAAAGGTTGTATATATCGTATTTCCACTTGTAGTCATGTTGTATTTTACTTTGATATTCAGACTAAAGCAATTTTAATAGACGTTTGAGAAACTTCAGACTTAACCTATAATATTAAAAAAATGCAACGTAATTGCGAAGTGGCAATCCAACGAATCCTTTACATTTCATTGATCTTTATGGTAGAAGTTTTGTTCATCCAAACGCTCGGCTGACCTTCTAGACCCCGACTTGCCTAATGGCGGAGTTTACAGAGACGCCCGCCATCTTGGACCCGCTTCAGATTTTTAAATGCGAATATCTAGTGTGTGGATTGATCAATTCTAAAATAAATTATATATTAGGCCTTTCCAGTAGGGTCTTTATTAAAATTAATTATATCAAAGAAAAATATTGAAAAACAAAAAAAGTTGAAAAACTGCACATTTTAAATTCGCTTCCTGTAGCGACCGGAAGTACTGACGACACAAACGAAGGCAAAATTGCACATCTATAACTGATGCTCCACCAAGTCCAACAAGTCTCCAGTGAATATCTTGAGCCGTTTTCGAGAACATTCGAAGACAAAAATGCATTTTAAAATCAGGAAATTGCCCATAACTTGGCACTGGAACCGAATTTTCCAAAGAACGGAATTTTATATAAAATTCATATAATGAGCCCCAATTCCTGAAAATTTCATTGAAATCTACCGAATAGTTTACGAGAAATCGCCTGCACAAAATTTGGTCAGAAGAAAAAAGAATAATAATAATAAGAAACAATAGAATCACTAGAAGGTCTTCCGTGAAGACGGAAGACCTTAATAATAATAATAAGAAACAGAGTAAAAACAATATGTTCCCCAACTTCGTTTGGGGAACATAATTAGGATATATAAAAATAATTTTAATACAATTTTAAAATATTGATTGATATGTTCTGAAGAATTAAAAACAAAAAACTTGACAAAGAAAACTATATAAATGGAATTCCGAGGATTTATGATTTTTCCTGCTGAGGGTACAATTGAAATATTGTAAATTAAACAAAATCGAATCATGTCTAGTTTAAAACTAAAGTTGATAAACTACCACCCACTTTATGTTTAACAGGAAAAAGACATGACTAGAATTAGGGCATTTATGAAGATAGTCGTTATGTTTCAAGGAGTTCAAAAAAAGGTCAAGGGAACAATTATGGGAACTAGAAGAATGGAGAGTATATCAGTAAGTTCACTAACTACATGTATCAGATCAACAGACGACTTCTAGTCGTTCAGGAGACTGGAAAAACGGTAAATTGCAACTTCTAAATTATAAAAAAATTAATGGAAATAGATCAGATGATGCTTTTTAAAATTATATTTCTTCATATTATAAAGGGAATCGATCTGTATTAGAAATGCATATGAATGTTAAAAAAATTTAAAAACATTTAATGCAATGTGACTACAATCTGAATACTGAACGTTATTTTTTCCGCGGAGCAGGAAGATGTTAATGAAAGAACGGAACAATCCCTTACCGTATTCGAAGAGAGATTTGATGACAAAATAGAAAAGCTTTTCGATTATTTGACCTTAATTCACTTTATCCACGTCGATCCAGTGATTATGAAGATCTGTGTTTGCTGTGCTTTAGATTTGTTTTTGTTTAACCTGACCTTGAACTTTAATACTGATAATTATTTCCATATTTCATTCAGTAATGATGCTAAACTTTTTGAATCGTCTATAAAAACCACGATAGTTTTAAATTTACTAAATCCAGCGGAAAAAATTAATCTTTGATAAAAAAAACCCCCATTTTTTAAAGGACCTAATAACCCTTTTCCTAAAAAGAAGAAAACGAAATGATAAAATAAATAATATAAATAAATTTTAATGAATCTTTTCACTGCTGATGGGAAATCAGTTATACTGCAAGCATTCATCGGCTTATAATAATAACTCGGCACAAACACGCAGAATTTTTTGGCACGTTAAACAATCTAAATCATCAGTGCTGATATTCCTGGATTCATTATTAATGGCCTGTTCACAAAAATTTATTACTTGTTTCTAAAACGAGGTAAATTAATGACAAGCAAATTGATGAAACAAGAATATCAACAATGTCGTTTAAAGTCATCATTTCGCAAGTTCTATGTTCGACACAACGACCTTGTCAGCAGAAACAATTTATCATTCAGTCAAATGCTGACTGACGTTTTTCTTACTAATTGTTAGACCATTATTTATACACTGAATTGACGACAGATTTTCCGTTATATCCCGATCATGTCAAGGAGCACACTGTGGGTGTGACCAGTCAGCAGGGGATGCTCACTCCTCCATGGCTTCTGATCCCACCTCTTGTGTTTCGGAGGTCCGTGTGTGCTCTTCCCCGATTTTGTATTGTTTTGTGGACTTTGATATTAAATACTGTTCGTTATCTCCATATCCTTCTTGTAGGTTTTTGAGATAAAAAAAATGCTGGTTATCTTCGCTTAATCGGACTTGTATGTTATCTTTATTATGGACTTGTTCGAAGAAAGACATTGCTTTGCTGCTGTCTGTCGGTCGATCCACTTATAGTTTCTTTTCTTTTTTTCGCAGTGGTTGCTCATTCTGAAATGAAATTTGTTTTACCCTATGTAGATTTTTTCTTAAGAATATTTAGGTCAAGTTCTGTTTTGGGAATGATCCAGTATTTTTTCGACAGAGTTATGCCCCTTGGACTTAGATATTTGCAGTTTCCGTTTAGAGGTTAAAGCTACTGAAATTAAATTTGGTATACGGATTTCTCATAAGAATATCTAGGTCAACTTCTGGTTCGGGTATGATTGAACCTATGCCCTTGGACCTAGAAAAATTCTAATTATTTGATGTTTCAGTTCATTATCTTTGCAGAAGCTACACTTGCTGAAATGAAATTTGGTTTATAGACTTTTCATGAGAATATTTAGGTTAAGTTTGGCATAAGTGTTCGACAAACATTTCTTGATTTTTTTTTTTTTTTGGAAAGACGCACTATGAATCTTCATCCAATCTACATCTGTATTGGGATTGTTTGTTGGACGGCAGTCAATGCAGTCGACCCATCAACGATTACTGACAGCCTAAGCCTTGCAAATGACCTAGGGTCGTTCATTGAAAGCCAGGACTTCTCCAGGACTGCGTCAAAACTGATCTCCTCTGTGAGTCCGTACCTCGGGGTCATCGGATCCGTATTATCATTTATCTTCGGCTTCTTTGACACAGGTCCTTCTGCAGAACTTCAAGCCATTCAGAAACTATACGAAGACGTAACTGTCAGATTTGACCGCATAGATCACCAGTTTGCCACAATTTCCCGCCAAATTGACTGGGTAAACATTGAGGTACATTATGGTACGTACGAGAGCACGATTCACGTAGTAGGAGAAAAATATAAAGCAATGGCTGCCTCAAAAAGTCAAGCCGAGTATAATGCAAGGAAGCAATTGTTTTTCAACAGCTTTAAACAATACAATGAAGCTGGAGGGAAGATTTACGACGGGGTGATGGGTCAAAGTAATCTTTTTAACGGACCAATTTTCGATGAGGCGATCAACCATTTACAGTGGGATCGAAAGAAGACCCAGCAATTCATGCTAGGCGTTACAAAATTATTAATAGACGCAGCGGCAATTGAAATCGCTTATTATGAACTTTCAAATCCGTCTTTGTCTCCCTTTATTCAGCATGATTGGTTAGTAAAGTTTGAACATTTGAAAAAAACAATGACTGCAACCGATCACAAACTCATGACGCAGTACGGTGGTCAACTGGCCATAGATGTGGATAAATTTGTCACAAACCATGCACACTCCAGCAACTGTGATTTAACTAATCCGTTGCATGACGTACTAACACAAAAATACTACTGGCGTAATTGGCTTGTCGTAACTAGCGATCACAGCACAGATCATACAAAATACATGGTTCACGTTTGTCCTGGGATGGGGGGAACCATTAACCAGAAACACGGTAAAAACGTAGTGGTAGCGAGTGTCGACATAAATAAAGCCCACCTCACTACTGACCAACAGCACGTGGTCAATTACGTTCATACTTCACACACATTTCATATCATGCACGGAGGGAAACGAGCTATCGAGAAAAGAGTTGGTCATCGTAGAAATGATGCAAATGTAGCTTACGATACATTTCCAAAGTCTGCTCGTTTCTTTTGCAGTACCTATGGTTCAATTGGTGTGATAGACAATAGTTTGAACACCTGCTTAAGGTCGCCTTACCTTCACGTATTTCAAAGAGATGACCGCTGGTACAAAGTCTACGCTTTTGGATAAACTTTTTTTTAAACACAATGGAAAACAATTTTCACTACATGTGTAATAACTAACTCATGTACTTTCAAAATATATCATAATAAACACAAAATCTTGTATTTTACTTACGGTTCTTTTTTCATGTACAGTGGACCCTCAGATATCCGGACGCCAGATATCCGGATGCTTCAGTATCCGGACGATTTTTCATCGGAACAAAGTTTTTAAATGTTATTTTGTTTTATTTAACTAGTGATTCAGATATTTTTCCGGACAAATTGACTAACCAAAGCGTATAAATGAACACATAAAATGAACAAAGGATACACTTTGTCATAAAAAAAAATATATTTTGAAAACTCTAGGAGGTGTCTAATATACATGTAGCATATGAACATATCTGCATTAAAAGGACTGAGTTGAATTTTTTTTTAAAACTAATTATGAAAAATAATATTTCTAAGTAATCTGCACATATCTGATAAGAATACTTTTGAAATGCATAAAAGTTTATATCTTGAAAATATGCAATAAATACCACAGAGTCGGATACATCTGTTTGATATTTTACTTGAAAAAGACGTCAACCAAGCTGTATGATAAACGTGAATACTTTTTAATCGTCAACTTCTCTTAATCATTCATCACCTCAATACGTGTTCATGAATCAATATGATACACAAGAACATTCTCTACATATGAACAATTTCCTAGATAGATTTCAAAATTGACATAAATTTTACTTCAACATGAACATTAGCCTCTTAGTGTAACGTCATCATCTCGTCAATTGTATGGTCGATTCAATGACCTTGTCAGCAACTTCAATTTATAATGTCAAATGCTGACTGACAATTTTATACTATTTGTAAGGCCATTATAAACACTCTGGATTTTCCCTTTATTTTCCGATCTTGATAAGGAGCACAAGCGGATTTGAAAGTTCGACAGGGGATGATCATTCCTCAGTTGCATTTGATCCCACCTCTAGATGATTTTAGAGATCCGTGTTTGATCTGATCAATTGTGTATTGTTTAGTGGACCTTTGTACTTGATAACTGTTCTTTAGTCCATATATTTACAATTCCATGTCTTTGTTTGAGATAAAAGTACAAATAGTAGATATGTTATTGCTCTATCAGTGTACTTTGTTCATCGATAGACGCGGTTAAATAAAATCACGTGCAGGGCGGGACAAATAGACACAAGAAGCGGGGCTTCTAGCACGTGGATTTGTAAATATAAGGAATAACTGTCAGATTTTTCGATTTCATGACGATGATCAATTGATTGGCTTGCGTGAAAATTTTATGCATTCACCGTTTAGGCCATAATAAAAATATTCCTAGATTCTCATCCCCGCCCGCCCCGATTTTATACCCCCGCCTCGATTTTTTTTTCTGTTTTTCTTCGTCTTAATTCTGATCGGGATCGGTATTCATCTACCATTCTACTTTCATTTTAAATCCCGCGAAAGTCGACATGATTTTGACAGTTGAAAAGATGGTAATTGCTGTAATACATAAGTATATATTTTAAACAAGTGTCATTGGTTGAAAAAGATTGGTGATGATGTGAAGTAAGAGATAATTGAACCTTTACTATGACTTTTATTCGGGTATTGTACATAAAATTACACCGATTGACCAGGTCAATAAAAAAATCTGCAAACCTGAAAAAATATAAAATATGAAATGAAAGCCGCCCGCCTCAATTTTTAAAAAAATTCGGATGAGAATCTAGCAATTTATTTATTATGGCCTTATGCAAATTATCACCCAAGTCAATCGATTGATCACATCATGTAATCGAAAAATATGACAGGTATTGCTTAATTACTTGTTGGCAACAATTGTTTTTTTCATAATTATAAAAACAATTATAAAATCCAATTATAGACCCTTTTCTTATGACATATTTTGCCTAGGAGTTATTCCCCTTAGCCGCCATCTTGTATGGCAAAGTGATAATTTCACCCCTTTGAGCAACCAATTTTAATCATGCATGCAAAAAATATATGGGGGAAAATATTTACAATTTTTAAAGTAGGGCATTTATGAAGATAGTCGTTATGTTTCAAGGAGTGCAAAACAAGATCAAGGGAACAATTATGTGAACTTCAAGAATTTAATGGAGTGTATATCAGTAAAACCGAGGCCCCGTGTCGCAGCAGGTGTGGCACGATAAAGATCCCTCCCTGCTCAAAGGCCATAAGTGCCGAGCATACGCCTAAATTTGCAGCCCTTCACCGGCGATGGTGACGTCTCCATATTAGTGATATATTCTGGAGAGGGACGTTAAACAGTAAACAAGCAATCAATCAGTAAGTTCACTAACTACATGTAACAGATTAACAAACGGCTTCTATTCGTTCAGGAGACTGGAAAAACGGTAAATTGCAACTATGATTCTAAATCATGGAAATAGATCAGTTTATTCAATAAAAATTATCTGATTTTTTTTTTAATGTTTCTTCACATTCTGAGTAGAAGTACATTGTAATTGATATGTATTAGAAATGCACATAAATAGAAATTTTTAAGAAGTAAAATTGGTTTAAAACCTTTCTAGAATACTAAATTCATTTACCGCGGAAAAGAAACATAGGTAATCAGAGATTACAGAGCTCACCTCAACGAATGTTGTCTTTAAGTAAGGCAAGTTAAGTCACACAATTAACTAACAAAAAGTGTACATTCAAAAATGCAAAATTTATGCAATTTTGATACTTTGGAATATACCTATATAAAAACTTAAAACTAGTTCTTCATCATGAAAATGTCATTAAAATCCAGTATCTGAAGCAAGATTGAGAGTTTTCATCCCTTGATGCATCATTTGTGCAACTTTGGTTTATATAAGCCTTATAGTTTCTTGGTGATAGACCTGTATATATAACTTTTACGAGGTCTATTATCTGGAAAATGTATGTCGAATTCAGCATCTGAAGCAAGTCCATTAGTGTGCATACTAAGATGTATCATCCATGCAAGTTTGTTCAACATAGAGCTCAAAGTTACTTGGAAATGAAACCTGTATAAAAAAACTAACCTTTTCACTAATCCGGAAAATGTTGGCCATACCTTTTATCAGATTCAGCTTCTGAAGTCAGCCTAGTAGAATGCACCCTTAGATGTACCATCCATGCAAGTTTGGTCATTATAGGGCTCAAAGTTACTTGGAAATGAATCCTGCACCATAAACTTTAACCTGTTCACTCAACTGGAAAATGTAGGTCAGATTCAGCATCCGAAGCAAGTTTGGTGGTATGCATCCTAAGATGTACCATCCAGGCAAGTTTAGTCATTATATGGTTCATAGTACCTTGGAAATGAAACCTGCACCAAAAATTTTAACCTGTTCACTCAACCGGAAAATGTAGGTCAGATTCAGCATCCGAAGCAATACTAGTAGTATGCATCCTAAGATGTACCATCCATGCAAGTTTGGTCATTATGTCTTTTGATGTAACTTGGAAATGAAACCTTTTTGACCAAAAACTTTAACCTGTTCACTCAACCGGAAAATGTAGGTCAGATTCAGCATCCGAAGCAAGTCTAGTAGAATGCATCCTAAGATGTACCATCCATGCAAGTTTGGTCATTATATGTATTAGCTTTTTAAGATAAAATTGTTTAAAACCTTTCGAAATGAAACCTGCACCAAAAACTTTAACCTGTTCACTCAACCGGAAAATGTAGGTCAGATTCAGCATCCGAAGCAAGTCTGGTACACAATTAACCATCCTAAGATTACCATCCATGTAAGTTTGGTCAACATAGGGCTTATAGTTACTCGGAAATGAGACCTATACCAAAAACTGCACCAAAAATGTTAACCTGCACCAAAAACATTAACATGGTCATTTCTTTGCTGAAATTGCAGCATCTGAAACTTTGACTGGTACAGTGAAACACATTAGAAACATCTTCCATGCATGTCTATTCAATATAGGACAAAGAAGTACTTGAAAAGAAAACTGCTCCAAAAAACTTAACCTTAACCCGGGACGCCAACGCCGACACCGACGCCGAGGGTATCACATAAGCTCCCCCCAACTTCGTTGAGGTGAGCTAAAAATGTAAAATACTATAACGAAACAATCCCTTTCCTAATGGAAGAGGAATTTGATAATATAATACCAAATTTTCAATAATTTTACCTTTACTACTAAAATAAATTAACATTGTCAACGTATTAATAGTATTCGAGGTCAATGTTTTGTCTGCTTTCGATTTGTACTGTCTAAATAGACCTTGAACTTAAATACTATTAATTATTTCCATAGCTCATTCAATGACGCTGCAAGACATCATGAATTGTTTATAAAAACCACTATAGATTTGTATTTATTAAATCCAGCGGCACGAATAAATCTTCTTAAAAAACCTTTTCAGAGGACGTAAAAATACCCTTTTCATCAAAAAGAAAATAAAATGAAAAGGTTAATCATATAAGTAGCCACGTAGCATCGTTTTTGAAAGTGGGGGGGCCAAGCAGAGAATTTTTTTTTTTACTTACCTGAAAAAGTTGACAAGCAAAAAAAAAAAAGAAAAAGAAAAAAAAACGAAAATTAAAAGTTTGCCAAACTCCAAAATCCTATTTCGTTGGGGGGGGGGGGGGGGGGTGTTCAATGAACATTTACTATAGTAAAGGTAATGTTGGGGGAAAAAGTGGGGGGGGGGTATTAAAATAAATCCGTTCATCGGTTACTGGAAATCAGTTATACTGCAAGCATTCATTAGCTTATAATAACAATTCGAAATGCTGGCACAAACTAGCATAAATTTGGGCAAGTTAAGGTAAAACGACACATTCCTACAATTTATATTTTGTAAAGAACTTTATTCGGTAATAACCAATATTTGCCCCCAAAATCAAACTTTGATGGAGGTATATTTAATTAAGTTCTTAAATAGGGGGGTATGTGTTGACTTCAAAGCACTGAATATTTTCATAAGTAATGACGTCATATGTACGTAATGATGTCACAAACATGACGTAAATTTCAGTTTTTAATGAATTCTACAGAAAAATTTACATATTTCGTCGATATTTTGAGTAAAAGTCACCGAGCGCATGTGTGTTCAGGATCAATAATTTGATGTAATGTGTAGAATGATAATATCAATGAAATATGTAAATATTAATCCTGAACAAACATGCGCTCTATAAATTTAAAAGCTAAAATTGTTGAAATTTTGTCCATTTTGTCCTCTTTCTGAAAAAATTTCTAAAATTGGACTAGTTTGTGACGTCATAAAAACAAAAATTGTGAATAAACTGCTTTGAAACTAAAATACGTTCTGTTAATTTATATTTCTCATATAATTTATTGAATTCAGCACATTTCATGAAGTTTTCAAAATGTAACTTTTGTGGGGGCAAGTATATGCAATATACCGCATATAGTTCTTTTCATTATGTATGAAGATATTAAAAATTATAGTTAATTTTTGATTTCTTAACAAGTCTCTAATTGTCTTAAAAAATCACATACCTAAATAGTGATTTTAACAAATTAAGTGCTAAAGTATTTTGCTAAAAGGATTATATAAGAAACATCATCCTCTGCTATCTTGGGCAAATGCCTGGTAAAGTACCTCAATTTTTAGCTCTACTGGCCAGAGACCAGAAGAGCTTATGCAATAGTAATTCGTCCGTCGTCCGTCCGTCTGTCTGTCTGTAAACAATTTTTCCAAATGCTATTCCTCCTACAGATTTGGTCTGATTTCAATATAACTTGGCACACAGGTAGACTATACTAAGATAGATAATTCTGTGTATCGGCTTTTGATTTCGATGAACCGTGTTGCCATTGTTACTAAAAATAGAAATTTCTGTGAAATGCTTTCAAAATGCTATTCCTCCTGCAGTTTTGGTTTGATTTCATTATAACTTGGCACACAAGTAGACCACACTAATGTGCCCATATACTTTACAGTGGATATGAATGATTTGATTCAGAAATGTATTTGTTCTGTGCATCTTTTTCTCATAGTCAGTAGCTACATGCACATACCTAGAGCATAACACCTTCGGAAAAAATGAGCACAAATATTTTAAAGTTATAATTTGCCAGTCCATTTTGTAGAGTATTTGTGTTTCTGTGATGTGGCCCTCCAAAACATTTACAGTTTTATTAAGTTGAAACGTATACTCAGTAATTAAATAAAACCAGCTGCGTGTAAAAATAAATAAAAGGAATATATGCATGTACAGAAATAGCTTTTATTTTGCTAAAACTGAATACAAAATACATATATTCTTACAGTCCTTTGAAAATAAATTTATTATCAGGACTATGGATAGACCTAGTTCTCAGGCTGACTGTAAGATAACAAGTATTTCGTTTCTTAATAAAATCCTATGCTGAGTAAACTGTTTTTTATTATTAATATTTAGGAATATAAATTTGTCATTTTATTTTATTTGAGATCTGCAGGTAAAATACCGGTAAAATATTAAAGCTTATACATGGGGGTTAGTAAGAGTTCACTTTCAAGCGCAGGCCTTCCAGAGCAAGTTGTGTTTATGGTCATGGACGCTAGGCAGATACAGGGAGCAATTTCTTTCAAGAAGGTAATCGAGGTATGTCGCGTCAGAGTCGGAATTCTTAGACATTCTAAAAGATATGGTTGACAGTCGTTTGACTATTTTCCAACAAATTTCAACATTCCAAATCAGCAAAATTGAAGTAAATCTTGAGGAAAATTATTTTTTCCGTAAAGAAGGAAATGAGAATCAAAATAAGCATGATGCGAAAGTTCTCACCAAACTGAAGGAGGCCAGGTAGCTTTTGAACAGCGACGACGCAGTGGAGTCCCCCATCAGTAGTATCAATAAAGGTATAGAGTTGGTTAAGAATCATCAAAAAGTCATTAAATTTGCAGATCGTCGCAGCTTGGTTGAAAAGTGGTTCAAGAATATTAAGCCACCCGATGGCAGACGATGTACAAAAGATGTACAGAGCGTAGATGACGACAGAGAGGAAGGAAGAGATCTAGATTCGAGCCTTATCAAAAGAGACCGGCAACTGTCAATCGCATGGAGACTGACGAGATGTCAACGGGCAGTGGAAAACCCGGCTGGGGGGGGGGGGGGCACTGGAGACGGGATTGCATCAAGACAGATGACGTCAAACATGATAAAATTGATTTCCCATTGTGGCCCCACCCTACCCCATGGGGTCATGATTTGAACAATTGAGAATCTACACTACCCCAGGATGCTTCCATATACGTTTCAGCTTTTCTGGCCCAGTGGTTCTTGAGAAGATTTTTTAATGAACCCATCCTATTTTTATCTTTTCTTGATTATCTCCCCTTGTGAGAGGACCTGGCCCTTCATTTTGACAATGTAACTTCCCCTTTACCCAAAAATGCTTTGTACCAAGTTTGGTCAAAATTGGTCCAGTGGTTCATGAGAAGTCGAAAATGTGAAAAATTTACAGACCGACGGACGGACAAAATGTGATCAGAAAAGCTCACTTGAGCCTTCGGCTCAGGTGAGCTAAAACCCTTCTCAAGAACCACTGTGACTGGAAATATGAAACATACAGTGCAGGGAAATAATTTTGTTACATAAACCAGCATCAGGATCAGCATAAGTAGGATCAGGATAGAGCTAGCATCAGCATCAGCATTTAAAAAAACAGCATTACCTTGATCAGCATCAGCAAGCAAAGGATAGAACTAGCATTGACCTATTTTAAAACCAGCATTGACCTACTTAAAATCAGGATTATCCTGGTTTACTAAAACTACAGATTTGATTTTCACAAAACGAAACCGCAAATAGACATTCCTATTTCAGTCGGAAATAAATACAAAGAATGTATTTCTTGCTGACAAATTGGCCAGTATAATCCTAAGATTATTATTAAATTAATTCAATAGCAATAACCCCGTGATATTTTCAAATCTGAATCAGCTGATCACCAAACGCTATGGAGTCTACTGGTGAGGTCACGCCACGGATTGATGATATTGAGATCGGTGATAAAGGGGTAAGTAGTTAGGCTTGCACATGAAAAATCAGTTAAACAATATAATAAAAGTATGATATTGTGAGTATGACTAATTACTACAAAATTTCATTGGGTTTTATGGGCATACACATGCTACGAAGTTTTTCAATCCGAATTTCCTCTAAATTTACGGAAGTCAGAAATAAAAGTCGCGGTGCATTGGACGAGATTATCTGCAAGCAATTTATAATAGACTGAGGTGTAATGAACAGAACGTAATAATTAATCCAGTGCAATAGTTGATTTTATGTTAATGAATCTGGTGTAAATATTTTTTAATTCGAAATTTCTTAAACTTTATAAAAACTTGTGCAGAAAAATTTGTGTATGTACAAAAAATCATTTTGAAATAACTTAAATAATTATGATATATAGGAGAGAGGATCTGTGCTTGAAAATATGCATACATTTATTTTAAAACTTTTTCACTGCTTATTCTTTTCCTTGTTTGATGAATAGAATGTTCATAGTGGAAAATTTTGTATACCAAAGTAGTTTATATGTCCTTAGCTGCAGATCTGTAGCTCTCCGAAAAAAAAAATATATTGATAGACTGGAGAGCTACAGTGCCACCCATTGAAAAAACTGTATATTTATTGCGCACAAAAAATTGTGCTCGGTTCTTGATTAATTTTTAATTCTTCCAAATTCGTACCTCAATTGCAAAAAAGGAAAGATTTTTAAAAATTTCTTTATCCTCAATCAAGTACTCTAGTAGTTGACATCTGTCAATGAAGCGTATTTGACCGAATTATCTTTGAAACCAAAATGGCAGTATAAATAAGCGAAATGTTCGATGACTACAATATCAGGGTCAGGCGGACTATTAACAACAATTATGAGGAATGTTTGGTTGTGGAAACAGCGAAAGAATATGTTAGGAACACATGGTTAGTAATATGTTGAGATTACAGTTTTAAAAACATGGAGAAATAAATTGAGAACCAAGCGCTCTTTTTTGTGCGCAATAAATATACAGTTTTTTCAATGGGTGGCACAGTATATCTCTCCGGTCTATCAATATATTTTTTTTCGGAGAGCTACAGATCTGCAGCTAGTATGTCCTGTATGTAGAATTTATTTTTTAAATGTACTTGAATCCATTTATAAATACCCTTGAAAATAAGATCTCAATTCAATTAAATACACAAACTTTAATCAATAGGAAGTCAATATAATTATATATGCTATAAATAATTATTTGTGTTTTTCCCAAAATAAAATTGTGAGAGATTAAAAAAAAAAAATAATAATATTAAGGTGATCAATCATCAATGAATAAATCTTGTCTTCTTTGTACTTTTATAGAAATGGAGTGCTATGAACAGTCCACAGTTTTGTTGCTTCATCACCGCACACAAGAATCTAGATCTAATTCATTCATGAAGATGCCAACACGTTCCGGTGAAGGGCTGCATATTTTAACCTGTACTCAGCACTAAAGCCTTTGAAAAGTGAGAGATCTTTTTCGTACCAACACCTAAATGAACTGCGACACTGGAACTCGGTTTATATGGTTTCATTCATAGGACCGGACAATCTACATGCAGTGATGTCGGAGACTGATGATTCAAACAAAATTCTGCTTTTTAAAAAAGACAAGAGTTCTTCATTCCTAAAAGTAGAGGGCAAGGACAGTAGAGGACATGAACAGTATGATGTAATGGTGGATTTATAACTTAAAATGAAAAAAATTCTAGAAAGTGAATTTGTTGAAAGAAATTAACTACTGGTGATAAAGAAAAAAAAACTTCATTTGTTCATGCGAACACCATGATTCTATTTATTTATTTATTTATTTGACTTTATTGACATAATATAATATAAGTGGAAAAGAGTGAATATGGGACATGAATTGTAAAACTATTAATCTAATAATTCCATGATTACACTATTTCATAAAATTCTACAAGATGTTATGGGACACTTTGTAATTTTATTTATATTATAATTTCATTGGTTAACTAAAATGGCACTGACTATAAATAAATTGTAATTTTTAGACACTGGAAATTTTGTTTTTATTGTTTCCATGAAGTTAAAATTTTACATGTGTACTTTGTTGTTCTACAACAAACATAAAATAATCTTTATTTTGTCTCCTTCTTCAAATATATTGTGCCCTAATACAGCACTATTAGTTTCTATTAAAGGAGTGGTAGAAGAAAAATTTGGTAAAGATGATATAAGATTTTGCTAAATTTTCAGAAAATGAACATTTTACCAAGGCGGTTAAGACAGAACAGAAAAACTGATAGAAAATGTTACTGTAAATTTCTTGTTTAGTTTTCATTTTTAAAATTGCGAAATTTGTTTTGTACGGTACTTAATTAACGGTTTTAATTTCACATGTATATCATCAAGATGAAAAGAATTATCTGGCTAGCAGCAAACTCTTAATATATGGTTCACTAGAGCATGTATAAATATTGGATGATTTAAACTACTGGCTTAAACAATTAGGAAAATGTATTTATTACACTGTCTAGTATCATGATATAAGGGAAGAAATATCTACACAGTAAAACATGGTTATAACGAACATGCTATAAGGCCAAAAGAAAATGTACTCTTGTTTCCTGTCCCCTGACCAAAAAAATTAGGGTAGGTAGGTTAGGGAAAAAAAATTATTTTGGGAAAAAATGTTATTTTCAAAACTCAATGAATGCAGAACTGCCAGAACATATAGTATGTAATAACAAGAAAGTTTGTTATTAAAGATTTATAAAGTAAAGGTATCCTGTACACTTATGATGTATTAGTTCTGTAAATGTTGTTGGTCAACTTTAGTACTTTAGGAAAATAGTAACCCAAAAAATGAAAATGTAATAAAAACTTTTAGGGTCGAAGGGTAAAATGTAGGGTAGGATGGGTGACAGGAAACAAGAGTATTTTTTATTTCAGCCTAATTAATTCATGCTGATGATGGAGTCATTTTCATTCCCCGCGTACTGGTTTTAAAATCCTATGGATAATGAACAAAATTTTAAAATGTCGAAAAGTGTGTTTCCCAGGCATTTAAAATACTACAAGCTTATTTTTCTGTGTATTTAAATGATTTACTTCAGTCTAAAATACCCTACATAACAATGTGTTACCCCCACATTCAGTCTATTATTGCAGATTTTAAATATGGAATTTTGCAATTAAAAATTTAAATGAATTGAATCCAAATAAAGAAATGTTTTTATTTAAATTCAAAATATTAAGAATTAAATGAATCAGGACACACCGGTATTACTATTTTTGTCATTACAATTCATTAATCTTGGCACATCAGTGAAAATTTTACCAGTCATCAATAAGTGTTTGATATTCTTTTTCAAGTGATCTAAAAAATCTATTTTTAGAGTATTCATGAAAATGCAATTAAGAATTATATATGCTTCATTCAGCTTCAATAAGAACACTACATGTAACAGAAATATTGCCTATTTACATGGAATGTTGGTGTCCTCAAAAATAAAATATCAGGGGCAGTATTTTTTTAAAAAATGTATATACTAAAAATACAACTTGGACAGAATATCATATATAAACATGTACTGTATACAGGGTTATTTTCACCCCCGTGTTATTTTCGCCCTTTTGAACATGCAAAAATTTTCCCCCGTTTTAAATTCGCCCAAGTCATACTTCTGTTTAAAAATTTGAATTTGCCCCGTTTTAAATTCACCGAATCAAGGATAGGGCGAAAATAAAACGGGGGAGAAAATTTCCCTGTATACAGTATCTCTCAATTAGTACATTATACTTAAAACAAACATCACACTATTGTAAAATATATGTTTTCATTTATTCTATAAAATCAATTTATATATGGACAATCATCATGAACAGTTGTAAGATTGTACAAAAGAGCAGGGATGCATTTCTATTTACATACATCTCATATCTAATTATGTACAATACACAAATCACTTGAAATCCACTTTAAACTTTAAATTCTGTCCATTTCATTTTTGATCTAAGTGGGAGATAACTTTAAAATGTATATATGTATGTCATCAATGGATTTGGCGCACATCATCACAACGGTTTTAATGCCACTGTCTGATTAATAGAAGTTCCTGGCTTGAATTTTCACTATTTTAACAGATAGAATTTCATCAGCTGGATTTAGGTCCAAAGAGAAGACCAGCATACTTTAATCCTGGAGGAATTTCTGCTTTGTTTACTCTGTCATGGGCCTGAAAAATATGAAACATTAATTAGGTTATAATTTCAAAAAATGCCAAATATTAAAAAACAATGCTATAAATAGTTAATACAGTTTTAACTACAGTTGTTAACTTTTAAAACAGTGAGTAATGTGTACATCACACAAATATACAAAATACAAACTTAGGAGGAAATTATTTAATTTTACACATTTAGAGCAATTAATTTTTTTTTTACAGGTAAAAGAAAATAAATTGTCACTCAGACTACTAAAACTTTAAAGTACTTATGCTATGAAATAGGGGCACAATGACAATAAGTAACTTTACAAATTGAACATAATTTGGCTATTTAATATCAAAGTAATGATCACAGTTTCAAACACTCATCTTTTCTCTTTAAACTCCAGTAAAATTTAAAAGGAGCCATTGAGGCTGAAATGATTAATCGATAATAAAGATTAAGTACACGTATATCGATCAATATGTATGTAAAAATATTTATATATCGCAAAAAGAATAAGGCATTTTTTTTATTTATACTTATATTTTGTGTTAATTATATACGATAAACATATTTTAAAATCAAAATTTTTATATAAAAATACACACCAGTAATAATTCTCACCACTTATATAAAATAATTTTGTTTTACAGCAGATATACCATGTGTACAGCTTAGTCTTTTAAATCAAATGAAAATTATTCATAAATAATTGTAAAGAAATGGTTTGTTCTTAAAATTTTTATGCCCCCGGATTGATAGATCTGAGGCGTATATTGTTTATGTCCTGTCTGTTTATCTGTTCAGCTGTTTATCTGTCTGTCTATTGTCAATTTGAACATTCGCCATAACTTTTTAACTCTGAGAGGTAGAGACTTGATATTTGGCATGCGTACTCAACTTAAAAAGACACCAACTTCAATGACCTTGTGACCTTGACTGTGACCTACATGCTTGAAATAGTTCTTTCGAACTTTTACCATAACTTTTGAATCATAAGAGATGGAGACTTCATATTCAGTATGCATATTCCACTAATAATTTTATAAAGTTCTTTCAAATGACTTTGAGATCAATGACCTTATGACCTAGACTGTGACCTATATGCTAAAACAGTTTTTTTTTAACTTTGTTACCGCCGGCCGCACAGTGTTTCACAAACAGATCTTGTTCAATACAAAAAAAGACTTCCTGATCAACATGACTAATTCAAATATTTGATACATATTGACATTGTATTGTAGCTCAAATATCAGGATAGATACATATCTGCCTTCTGAAAAAATTATATATCTGTTTAAAGCCTTAAGTACAATCTAGATTCCACTCGTAAACCAGACATACGTTTGAGTGGACTTGGTTATCAGTCGGTCAGGTTATATATGTGTTGTAAGCATGAAGCTCTCCTGCTCTTGGCCGCTTGATCAAAAAATTTCCTAATCTTTATCTTGATGCCTCAATCTTTATTGTGACGTCATATGACATTGTAAGTGAACATGGGTTTCTTTCCATCCCAATTGAAATGAACAATTTACATTCATTCAACAGTGTTTCTTACACTGCGACTGGGTATCATGTATATAGAATGTTCTATCGTTAAAATGATATTGTCCTCGGTCCCGGTTTAACGATAGAATTCGTTCCGTGTATTCGTAATGTAGCAGAAAGGAACACGGGCGATAACTCGCATAGTGCAGTTACTAGGAACAATCTAGAGAGTTCCGAATGTAAACATGGCAGGTAATTTGAATCGGGAGAAAAATGTTGAGAAAATTAATTGGATTTTCGTATTTATATGGATTATTTTTTTGGGATAAAAGGCATAAGCAATCTCAAGAAGGTTTGTTTTGATTATTTTGGTAGTTATTCCCAATGCAAATCATTTTATATTCTTCAAAATCGTTTCGGAGCGGATCCGCTCCGATTTGCTACATTGCAAGTATATGGGACGTATTCTAACTGTGGTGAGGGTCCGTACCGAGACACAGTTAGAATAGATCATTCTAACTAGGTATCATGATCAAAGTAAAATATCTTACTTTGCTTTATTTGCAAATGGTCAATATTTTAATGAGCTACAAAATATTAATGATCGAGCTACAAAATATTCTTTCTCATTTGACCACGGTCAGAATGGGAGAAGGTTGTACATTTTGGCCGTGGTTGCAACAATGGGTTATGTATAATTTGACTTGATACTTTGTGGATTAACTACAGAATACTGCATCTGCAGATTCTAAATTTAAAAAAAATATATTCATTTATTTTTTATTCAATTGTAAAAATTGACCTTTAAAATCACATGGTTTTAACATGTTGGAATGCCTTAATCGCTCAGAATTTTGAGTTTTTATTTTTTTTGTAACACT